>NC_084562.2:45718254-45838254 GCF_033978685.3 Nerophis lumbriciformis
TAAATGAACACTGAAATTCAAGTATTTCTTTTATTTATATATATAATAAAATAAATAAATATATATATAGCTAGAATTCACTGAAAGTCAAGTATTTCATACATATATATATATATATATATATATACAGGTAAAAGCCAGTAAATTAGAATATTTTGAAAAACTTGATTTATTTCAGTAATTGCATTCAAAAGGTGTAACTTGTACATTATATTTATTCATTGCACACAGACTGATGCATTCAAATGTTTATTTCATTTAATTTTGATGATTTGAAGTGGCAACAAATGAAAATCCAAAATTCCGTGTGTCACAAAATTAGAATATTACTTAAGGCTAATACAAAAAAGGGATTTTTAGAAATGTTGGCCAACTGAAAAGTATGAAAATGAAAAATATGAGCATGTACAATACTCAATACTTGGTTGGAGCTCCTTTTGCCTCAATTACTGCGTTAATGCGGCGTGGCATGGAGTCGATGAGTTTCTGGCACTGCTCAGGTGTTATGAGAGCCCAGGTTGCTCTGATAGTGGCCTTCAACTCTTCTGCGTTTTTGGGTCTGGCATTCTGCATCTTCCTTTTCACAATACCCCACAGATTTTCTATGGGGCTAAGGTCAGGGGAGTTGGCGGGCCAATTTAGAACAGAAATACCATGGTCCGTAAACCAGGCACGGGTAGATTTTGCGCTGTGTGCAGGCGCCAAGTCCTGTTGGAACTTGAAATCTCCATCTCCCTAGAGCAGGTCAGCAGCAGGAAGCATGAAGTGCTCTAAAACTTGCTGGTAGACGGCTGCGTTGACCCTGGATCTCAGGAAACAGAGTGGACCGACACCAGCAGATGACATGGCACCCCAAACCATCACCCAACCATGCAAATTTTGCATTTCCTTTGGAAATCGAGGTCCCAGAGTCTGGAGGAAGACAGGAGAGGCACAGGATCCACGTTGCCTGAAGTCTAGTGTAAAGTTTCCACCATCAGTGATGGTTTGGGGTGCCATGTCATCTGCTGTAACCTTTTAACCTGTTTTTAAAATGCAAGTGCCAACATGGTTAACAGCTAGCATGCTGGCAATCTACACGGACACATTGTGATAACATGGGATTATCTCATGCTTAAATAGACCGCTGTTAAAGTGGTAAATCCGAATGTAATATGCAAAATGCTAAAGTTAGCACCCAGCAGGATAGGGGGGGGTTGGTGGTAGTGGGGGGCGGGGGGAGAGGGGGGGGTGTATTGTAGCCCGGAAGAGTTTGGGCTGCAAGGGATTCTGGGTATTTGTTCTGTTGTGTTTAAGTTGTGTTACGGTGCGGATGTTCTCCCGAAATGTGTTTGTCATTCTTGTTTGGTGTGGGTTCACAGTGTGGCGCATATTTGTAACAGTGTTAAACTTGTTTATATGGCCACCCTCAGTGTAACCTGTATGGCTGTTGATCAAGTATGCCTTGCAGTCACTTACGTGTGTATGCAGAAGCCGCATACAACATGTGACTGGGCCGGCACGCAGTTAGTATGGTGAAAAAGCGGACGCGACGACAGGTCGTAGAGGACGCTAAAGGCAGTGCCATCACGGCACGCCCCCAATATTGTTGTCCGGGTGAAATTCGGGAGAATGGTTGCCCCGGGAGATTTTCGGGAGGAGCACTGAAGCACCAACAGGGTTGGCAAGTATGCAGCTGAGCCGCATCAGAGTGATCAAAGAGCCGTGGGTTGCCGACCCCTGAACTAGATCCACTCGACGTCCATTGCACCGGTCGCCCAGGGGGGGGTCCCCACATCTGCGGTCCCCTCCAAGGTTTCTCATTGTCATCCCATTGGGTTGAGTTTTTTCTTGCCCTGATGTGGGATCTGAGACGAGGATGTCGTTGTGGCTTGTGCAGCCCTTTGAGACACTTGTGATTTATGGCTATATAAGTAAACATTGATTGATTGATTGATTGTCTCGTTGTCCCTCCTACTGCAATAATTGCTGTCTCTTTATATTCGGTGCATTCGTTCCATTTTGTCCACGATAACGGGAGAAGTAGGCGTCCATGCCACGACAGAAAAGTGCATTTATTGTTTCGTTAAGAACTTAAAGTTCACTATTTCTTGTTTTGTATTATTATATTTGTGTAGGGGCTGACGATGGCAGAAAGATTTTGACAACATTTGTATTCTCTGTATTGTCAGTAAAATGGAGCTGAGCAGCAATCCATGGTGTTGGTCGTGTTCATTCAATTCTACACAACGCAGAGGAAAAGACCACCGGTTACATAAGCACCAAAAGTGCTAAGGCAGTTCTTACATCATGCCATGCACATGTTTGTATTTTGACATTAGTAAATTACAGCTAAAGCGCTGATATACTAACAGTTAGCATGCTCACGGTCGGCATGCTAGCAAATAGCAAGATAGCACAAAATACCAGAAATGGCAAGGCAATTCTTACATAATGCCATGTACATATTTGCATTTTCACATCTATATAATAGCTAAAATGCTGACATACTAACAGTTAGCATGCTAACAACTAGCAATATAGCTTTAGTACCTACAGTGCCAAGGCAATTCCATTAAATTCAATATGCACATGGTATGATGTCATGCCATGTGCATAATTGCATTTTGAATATCTACTGTAAAATAATGACATGCTAACTGTTAGCATGGAGGCTGTTCTATACTAAATTTCACTCCATGCCTTGCTGGTACATTGGGTTTTAAATTAGGAAAGTTTAAGTCCCAACGATCGTCACACACACACTAGGTGTGGTGAAATGTGTCCACTGCATTTGACCCATCCCCATTTTCACCCCCTGAGATGTGAGGGGAACAGTGAGCAGCAGCGGGGGCCGCACTCGGGAATCATTTGGTGATTTAACCCCCAATTCCAAGCCTTGATTCTGAGTGCCAAGCAGGGAGGCAATGGATCCCATTTTTATAGTCTTTGGTATGATACGGCCGGGGTTTGAACTCATGACCTTCCAGTCTCACCACAAGGCCACTGAGCAGGTTTATTGGCTTAAAACAATTGACAACACTCTTCTTGGGAACATTTTTCAACCTGAGGTAGTTCCAAAAAGAAGCTTCAGGAAGGAGGCGGCGGCGGCGGCCGACCTTACAGTAAAGCAGTTTGATTGGCAACTGTGCTACCCCCCCCCCCCCCCAATCATTGGTGTGGTGCACCATTTTTTGTGGTGTCTAAAATTTGTGTCTGATGTATTCTTATTACAATCATGATCCAGAAATTAAGGGGCACACAAAATCAACACAAAATGCATCCATCCATCCATTTTACTACCGCTTGTCCCTTTCGGGGTTGCGGGGGGTGCTGGAGCCTATCTCAGCTCCATTTGGCCTGTAGGTGGGGTACACCCTGGACAAGTCGCCACCTCATCACAGGGCCAACACAGATAGACAGACGACATTCACACTCACATTCACACACGAGGGCCAATTTAGTTTTGCCAATCAACCTATCCCCAGGTGCAAAATCACTCAACAATTTTGAAGAACTTGAAGTAAAAAGTATCGGTATAAATGATTACTGATATCAGCAATACTGGTCCTTTATCTACTTGGTATCGCATTTATACCTAAATTTTCAGCCCTTGAAAATGAGGTACAATGCAAGTAGTATTTATATATTTCCCAAATGGGATATGCCATATTTTTTGAACCTCTTAAATTAATTATACATTTTGTTTGAATTCATATCAGTTGTGTTGATGAATCACTGCAAAATGATGTCAGCTTGTAGAGCGTAATTATGAGATAGACTTTAAAAATATTAATCAACGACATGCGGGTCCTTGTGTAACTCTCATAAACCTGATTTTGACTCTTCTCGACCCTTCTCCTTTGGGACAACAGCTGACATCACACACTATAAACCCCACAACCCCGTCCACGCGCACACACACACCCACACACACACGCACACACACACAAATTTAGGACCAGGTCTCTTGAGGGCAGACGCACACAATGTCATTATCATCCATCGGATTGTATGTGCTCACTGCCCATTCAGTCTTGCTGACAAGTCTTTTGTGCTCAGCAATTCTTCTCATAGTAGCCCCCCCCATCTTTACCTCCGTAATACCCTTCCCACCCTCCCCTCCTGTCTAGTGCGGCCCATCTGTAATCCCATCCCCCCCATCCTGCATCCCTATATCCGCCCTGTCTCAGGCTCCAAAACAAACCGGCCGTCTTGGCCTGCAGTCGCGTCCCCCCGGGGGGGGGGGGGGGGGCGTAAACAGTCGACAGGGGCCTCGTTGTGTGACACATGGCAACACTCTCTTGCAACCTGCCATGCCATCAGAGCGGGCCTGTCCAAACTTTTTCCACCCAGGGTGGATGCAGAAAAATGAAAGGATGCGGCGGCCACTTGAATATGTTTCACATTTTTGTTTGTAAAACATGTTCAAACCAATCTGTACATCAACATATGCTTAGCAGTGAAATATAGGCCAGTACCTTGTTGTCAGTTTCTTTAATTATTTGATACATTCCCTGACTATTCAAATACTATACAAACATTATTTAGATCAATACATGTTTTCAGAGATTTTTTGTTTATTTTTTGGGGGTCAGGAGGGGGGTCAAAGTCAACTACAAAGTAGATATTGGTTTATTTGTTAAAGATCTCCAATCGTAAAAAAATATCAGTCAATAAAATGTGTTAAATTACTAATGTTATCGAAATTATTATTGACTATTCAATTTATACTGCAAAAAAATTACCTAAAAATACATTCTAATCATCCTTCATAATTGTATGATGCAGGCTCTTTTTGTGTTATTTTTAGAATAGACATTTGATTACTTTGAAAAAAAATGTAATCTGTAATAGTAAAATAATACCAAATAATTTCTGACTAATACATTTTATTGAGTCAATAAAAATTACTAAAAAAAACTAAAACTATATCATATTAACATAGCAAAATACTTTTTTTGGATTACTTTTCAATTGGTTTGGTCCTTAATATCCTGTATAATGTTTTAATGCATGCTTTTGTTGTCATAGACCTTGGATTACTTTTTTTTTTTTTTTTAAGGTTTTCTATTGCACAATTGTTAAAAACACTTACCAAGTTTCTGGCTGATCATCTTTTTGGTCAATAAAATGTGTTGAAGTATTATTGTTGTCAAAATGATTCTTGACTATCCAATGTTTACATACAGCAAAAATAATTCCCCATGAAAACACCCAAATTACCATCTTCAATCATAGAAAAATAATACAAATAATTTCTGGCTCATAATTTTTTTGGAGCCTATAATATGTGTTTAATTACTCATTTTATCAAAATTATCCTTGACTATCCAAAGTATACAGCAAAAAATGAACTAAGGAAAACACACTTATCATCCTTCATAATCATGCAGGCTGTGTTGTTTGATTTTAAGAAAAAACGTTTAATTACTTTTAGAAATATATATATATATATATATATATATATATATATATATATATATATATATATATATATATATATATATATATATATATATATATTATAGTTTTAAAAAATTACGGGCTAATACATTTTGTTGAGTCAGTAAAATGTGTTGAATTCGTCATTTTATAAAAAAATAATCTACAATTGTACAAAAAAATATGCATCAATAAAAGTATATATATATACATATATATATACATACATATTTTTGGTTAATACTATTTTTTAAGTCAATAAAATGTGTAATTTTATTGAAATGATTCCTGAATATAAGAAAAATAATATAATATAGAAAAAAATTGTTCAATTGTTTTTCCTCAAGTGTGGTCAACATTATCCTTCATATAATTTTCTAATGCATGCTTTTATTTTCTTATATATTTGATTTCTTTTTTTTTAAAAGTTTTCTAATCTACAATTGGAAATAAATATAAATAACAAATCATTTTTGGCTAATAATTTTTTTTTTAAATCGATAAAATCTTATAAATTCTGCTACTGCATTAAAATTATACTTGAATATCCATTTTAAATAAAAACTTTGTTTTTTCTTGTATTTTTTTATTTTAAAAATAATTTTTTTATCGAGGATTGTAGAAAGTTAACGTGTGAAATTAAATTGGTTAATACAATATTTGGTGTCAATAATATTCGTTAAATTTGTAATTTTATTCAAATGTAACCTGGATGTCCTATTTTCAGAGCAAACACCTTTTTTTCCTTGCAACTTTAATTTCAATACAAGACATTGAATTACTTTTTTTTAAGGTTGAATTATTGTAAAAAAAAAAAAAAAAAGAAATAATACAGAAAAAACTATTTTTGAGTAAATACAAGTTGCTAAATGTTTTATTATTCCTGTAAATAACATTTACGTGGCCATTTTTTATATACAGTACAGGCCAAAAGTTTGGACACAGCTTCTCAATGTGTTTTCTCTATTTTCATGACTATTTACATTGTAGAGTGGCATCAAAACTATAAATGAACACATGTGGAGTTATGTACTTAACAAAAAAAGGTGAAAGAACTGAAAACATGTTTTATATTCTAATTTCTTCAAAATAGCCACCCTTTTGCTATTTGCTCTGCTTTGCACTCTCTTAGCATTCTCTCAATGAGCTTCAAGAGGTAGTCAGCTGAAATGGTTTTCACTTCACAGGAGTGCTTGAAGCTCATCGAGAGAATGCCAAGAGTGTGCAAAGCAGGAATCAGAGCAAAGTGTGGCTATTTTTAAGAAACTAGGGTATAAAACATGTTCTCAGTTATTTCACCTTTTTTTGTTAAGTACATAACTCCACATGTGTTCATTCGTAGTTTTGATGCTTTCAGTGACAATCTACAATGTAAATAGTCATGAAAATAAGGAAAACGCATTGAATAAGGAGAAGTTGTGTCCAAACTTTTGGCCTGTACTGTATATATTTTTATTACTTTGTCTTTTCAATTGTCATTCCTAATGTCTGATGCAGGCTGTTTTTTACTGTCATCTTAAAAAAAAAAAAAAAAAAGGTTAGGGTTCACAAATGGCCCTTAAACTGGACTTTGGACACCCCTGCATTAAAAAAAGGAAATGTGCCAGAGTTCAAAAACCACCCCTCAATAAAAATCCTCACATAAAACTGTTTGATGAATTGAAAGAACATATTTGCATGTCAACAAGCAGTTGAAAAATAAACATATTTATATGTGTGTATTAGGCTAAATGAAGAACCATACATGACCTTAGCAGATCTAAAAAGACATACCTGTACGCTGCGCGCCCAAAATAGATAAAAGCAAAGAGTTTGTCCGCCTGAGCTGAGAGCCAGCTGTATTTTTAGCACAAACGACGCACTGTGACACAGATTGGTGGGGGCTGCTTGGGGGGAGGTCAACGTGGCCGTCCACACATACCAAAATGTAACCCGCAGGTCGATGCAACTATTTTTGTATGACTGTGAACTGTCCGTGGGGGCACTGATTAAAGCCTTGCTCTTCTCCAATGCACAAGAATACCCTTTTGACCGTGGGAGTGCCTCAGAGAAAGAGGAAGTGGTTGCTCTTTCAGTTTTCAACTCATTTGGCATTATTCCACAATGCAACATGTGCATTCTTCCTGTAGAATCATATTTTACATTTTATGTGGAAATTGAATCCCAGCAAGTGTAGGCCTCCTTTACTATGAGCAGTCACAGTTTAACAACTCTTTTAGGAAACTCTTCTTGAACGCAATAAAAGTCTCCCTTTTGAAGTTCAACAACAAAAGCAGTTTAACTGCCAAACCCACTATCACTTTCACTGTGCAGACATCAGCTGTGCAGCACACTCTTTTGCACATCTGCTGCTTTGACTCCACTTGTTGAGCTTGTATGTATCCTATATTGGTCTCTCTGTCTTTTATCACAGCTGCAATTACTGCTGGAAATAATATAATACATATAACAATAAAGAATACATAAAAAAGGCTTACAAAGATTGCGCAATATAATATTCAACTGTATGTATTACTGGTATATTGGTGCCATTTGCTTGCATTTCTGTGTGTTTGGGTTTTTTAGTACTAAATCTGATAAAGATAGTACCTCAACTTAAGAGTGTTTTGAGATAAGAGCAGTCTCTGGGCTAAATGTTGTGCTTTAAGTTGCAAGCAAAAATCGGAGTTACCAGCATCCCCGCCATTAGTTGGCGTAGCAAACGTCACATTGATCATTTTGGTCTTACTCGCTAGTATTAGCTTATAGCTAGAGATCGACATGACTTTGTTTTTCCAAGCATGGGAAGGAAGAAATTATGAGTGAAGGACAGTACTGAGAAAGAGAAGCGGATGATATTCATTGAATTAAAGAAATAAATCATCAAAAACATGACTGAGCGTGTTGACAATTCGACGAAGCGATTCGAGCGTGTCATTGCTTGTCTGCACCATAGTGAAGCCGAATTAGTTTATGTTAAAATAATATCCAAACGGCAGGCAATTATCCATGAAAATATGGAAAAGCTGCTGATGGCGTGTTTGATGGAGCTGAAAGGAAATACCGTAGAAGTCCGCTCTCCAAAGTAAATGCTGCACATCATTATTACACTACTTCATAAAACTAGTGTAGTTGTTTTTATATGAGTTCCTGGAATGTGTATCCTCTATCAAAAACTTGTCCTCAAATGTCCTCTAGATAAATTCTAACAAAAACCGAAACTCTGACCATTGCGTGAAAACCCAGGAACATGACAAAAGTGGAAATTTGATCTAAATTGTACTTTTTTTGTGTGTTTTTTAATATCTTGCCTTCCTCCATATGTCCTTCAAACGAGCCGTTTGGAATTTTTGCCCCATTAGTGATGTTTTTCCCCAACTGTGACATCAGCGGATATCTAAATTTTCTGGTAGAAATGTACCCAAAGTGCTTTGCGCGAGTCCGCCATTGTAGTCCGCGCTGTAGTCAATAAAGTCCTACTTTTTTCTTTATCCTCTTGTTGTGGGGCAGAAGGGCTCGTACATGACGCATGGCTCATATACTGAAGCCGAATTAGTTTAGACTTAGATTTAGATTTAGACAAACTTTAATGATCCACAAGGGAAATTGTTCCACACAGTAGCTCAGTTACAAATGATGGAAAAGATGGAAAGGACAATGCAGGTATAAAATAGACTAAAAGCAATATAAAATATAACATATATACGTAATATTTACATAATATATGTACAGTATAGACTATATACTGATATATTATATATTTATATCATATATACAATATATAACATTTATGTTAAAATAATATCCAAATGGCAGGCATTCATCCATGAAAGTATGGAAAAGCTGCTGATGGTGTGTTTGATGGAGAAACAGCTGAAAGGAAATACCGTAGAAGTCCACTCTCCAAAGTAAGTGCTGCACATTAGTATTTCACTACTTCATAAAACTAGTGGAGTTGTTTTTATATGACTTCCTGGAATGTGTGTCCTCTATCAAAAACTTGTTGTCCTCACATTTCCTCAAGATAAATTGTAACAAAACAGAAACTCTGACCATTGCGTGAAAACCCAGGAACATGACAAAAGTAGGAATTTTATCTAAATAGTAAATAATGCATTTACATTATTATTTTTTTAATTGTCATTTTAGGAAGCGCGCAAAGGCAAACATTTTATTTTTCCAGTGTTCGAGGATTGTTTAAATTCATATTTTAAATTGTATTTATTCTGTCAGATCAACATGCAGGACAGGTTCATGGTGCATTTATACATTTGATTTCTTGTGAAGGCAAATAGCGCATGTGCTAATTAGCCCTGTAATTAGTGTTGCATAAATCCAGCTTGATAGCTTCATTTGGCAGCAGCAGAATGAGCTGTTAGGGGCGTGCAGCTCCTAAATTGTAATGTGCGTGTGCAGTAGTCGTATCAGTAGTAGTTTTACGGCTGCCCAGCTGCTAAGACCACCTTTTGACCAGTCTGCTCACTTTGAATAGAGCTGCAGCTCCTGCATTTGCATTTCATACAGACTTCACCCTTCGGGCAGATACAGCGACCCAAAGACTGATCGTATCGATACCAAGGACGGTACCAGATTCAAATTGATACTAGCTGATGAGATTGACATTAATGCACGCAAACACAAATATCTAGGTTTTTTGTGTTGATATTTATATATTGTTATTGTCGCTTATATAGTTAAAAACCCAGGGAATAAACTAATGGACACAGGAGCGCTATCAGGCTAAACAAAATGAATTTGAACATACTGTACTTGACATTTTAAAATAAAATACATGTTATGGAAAAAATGGGAAATTCTGTTGTTTCCACCAAAATGATGATGTTAGAACATACTTGCCAACCCTCCCGAATTTTCCGGGAGACTCCCGAAATTCAGCGCCTCTCCCGAAAACCTCCCGGGACAAATATTCTCCCGAAAATCTCCCGATTTTCAGCCGGAGCTGGAGGCCACGCCCCCTCCAGCTCCATGCGGACCTGAGTGAGGACAGCCTTTTTTCACGACGGGAGGAAGACAAGGTGACAAGAACCAGAGGTGGGTAGTAACGCGCTACATTTACTCCGTTACATCTACTTGAGTAACTTTTGGGATAAATTGTACTTCTAAGAGTAGTTTTAATGCAACATACTTTTACTTTTACTTGAGTATATTTATAGAGAAGAAACGCTACTTTTACTCCGCTACTTTTATCTACATTCAGCTCGCTACTCGCTACTAATTTTTATCGATCTGTTAATGCACGCTTTGTTTGTTTTGGTCTGTCAGACAGACCTTCATAGTGCCTGCGTTTCAACAAATACAGTCACTGGTGACGTTCACTCCGTTCCACCAATCAGATGCAGTCACTGGTGACGTTGGACCAATCAAACAGAGCCAGGCGGTCACATGACCTGACTTAAACAAGTTGAAAAACTTATTGGGGTGTTACCATTTAGTGGTCAATTCTACGGAATATATACTGGACTGTGCAATCTACTAATAAAAGTTTCAATCAATCAATCAAAAGTGTGAAGGAAAAAAGACCCTTTTTTTATTTCAACCGTACATCCTGTCAAAAGCCTAAAGACTGACTGCACAGTTCCTGTCTTCACAATAAAAGTGCCGCTCCATCGCGCCTGCGCTTTCAAAACAAGAGTCTCCGAAAGCCAGCGCAAACAAGCTAGCAAGCTACGGAGTTTGCCGCCAATTTATTTCTTGTAAAGTGTATAAAAACGAATATGAAAGCTGGACAAATAAGATGCCAAAAACCAACCACTTTCATGTGGTATTAGACAGAAAGGAGGAACTTTTTTTCTCCTCCATTTGAAAACGTGGACGTTTGTCATCACTACTGTCTGATTACAATCAATGCAAGTCATCAGAATCAGGTAATACACCAACGTATATTCTTGTCTTCATGAAAGAAAGGAATCTATATGTGTTAAACATGCTGTATATTCATTAAAACACCTTTAACATGTAAACAAAAACGGCAAAATAAATAAATATAAATTATATACTGTGTGTATATATATATAAATGTGTGTGTATGTATATATATATATAAATGTGTGTGTATATGTATATATATATATATATATATATATATATATATATGATACATATATATATATATATATATATATATATGATATGTGTGTGTATGTTACTCATCAGTTACTCAGTACTTGAGTAGTTTTTTCACAACATACTTCTTACTTTTACTCAAGTAAATATTTGGGTGACTACTCCTTACTTTTACTTGAGTAATAAATCTCTAAAGTAACAGTACTCTTACTTGAGTGCAATTTCTGGCTACTCTACCCACCTCTGACAAGAACTAAATCATCCGGACTAGAGACAAATTGTAATATTATGTTTATCTTACCTAAAAATAAATATATTTATTAATTTAAAAAAATAATAAAAAATACATTTTTACTATATTTTGCTAAAAACATCAAAATTAATTGTATTTTTTTTGTATTTTTTCTGACTCATTACATCCAGCCATAGAATTAAAATAAACATATTTGAAATAATTAATTTTATATTATCATAATAATTCATTTAAAATTACCATATTTAATTATTAAAATAATTGCTTGTTTATCAACAACTTTAGCATTTTATTCATTACATTTTGAAGCTCTCAGAAGCCAAGTTATGTTATATTCCTTAAGATTTATTTATGCAAGTTTGAAGTATCAATTATCCAAACACAGTTTTGTTTGCATATTTTAAGGATGTAGATATATATATATATATATATATATATATATATATATATATATATATATATGTGTATATATATATATATATATATATACATGTATGAAATACTTGACTTGGTGAATTCTAGCTGTCAATACACTCCACCCATCTTAACCACGCCCCCAACCGCGCCCCAACCCACTCCGACCACGCCCCCCCCCCCCCCCCCACCACCTCCCGAAATCGGAGCTCTCAAGGTTGGCAAGTATGGGTTAGAAATACTAAGGCTCCGGAGAGAATTTTGATGGAAGGTTAAAATATCAATACACACTGGAAACTATTTCAACAGGAGGGTGACGGGTAAACCGTGCTAAGTAGGGTATGTTTCCCGCAAAAGGACAATAATATTACAATAGTACTAACAGTGGTGGTTTTTAGGGCTGCAGCTTTCTGTTACATTAGTAATCGAGTAATGTATTGATTATTTTCTTTGATTAATAGAGTAAAACCCACGTTATTGCCTCAATGCGTATTCTAGGACAAATAGTTTAAATAAAAAATGTTCTACTTTTTTTATTGAAAGCACATCATTAACACTGGAAATGCACCTTTAACATGTGTGCACTAATAAAAAAATATTGGCTATTTGCAGCCACACAGATAATAGCACCTTCACACCGCTGTTAGCTCTATTTTAGAAACTATGTCTGCGTATTTAAAGTTACTGGCTCTCCATGTCGTACGGATTTGATACATTTTTATTAATTACACTCATTAAATGATGAATGATAGTAAAAAAAAAATAGAGACTGAAGCTTCTTTCTAATCGATTCACCGTTGCAGCCCTTGTAGTAGTTTTTGCTTTTGTTGACATTATTTTGCACTCTTGCAAACAATGGCAGATTGCAAAATCGAATAAGGGGATCATTGTGTTATTTTGTTGCTATTGTTTTATTTTCTCATATTGTTAAAGGGGACCTAATATGCAAAACCAACTTTTCTTGACTCTGGTACCTGTTTTTGGATATTTGGGAGCTGCATAAGTCTCAAAAAATGTCAAATCAAACCATGGAGGCATGGTGGAGATATTTTTTTAAACAATCTTGCTTTCCTCGATACGTCCTTCAAACGAGCCATTTGGAATTTTTCCCCATTAGTGAAGTTTTTCCCAACTGTGACATCAGCGAATATCTTAATTTTTTTGGTAGAAATGTACCCAAAGTGCTTTGCGCGAGTCCGCCATTGTAGTCCGCGCTGCAGTCAATAAAGTCCTACTTTTTCTTTATCCTCTTGTTATGGGGCAGACTGGCTCGTACATGCACATGCATCCGCCACTGTTGACATTTGTAGTACAAATTAGCGTATAGTTCGATTTTGTCAGTGGACTCGCTATTGAAGTGCTGAAAAACTACAACATGGATGATGGGAAAAGGCGCTGTCGAAATAAATAAGACCGCCTACAAAACGGCGACGGTCAGAAAGCAGCCTGAAAATGGTCTATAAAAACATAATCTACTCAAAATGTTGATACCAAAAAAAACCTCCATCACATGTTATGTATACCGGTACCAGTGTTTCTTGACCATAGGGTGGGACCCATTGTTGGGCCGCCAAAATTATCTGTTGTGGTTCTTAACCTGGGTTCGATTGAACCCTAGGGGTTCGGTGAGTCGGCCTCAGGGGTTCGGCGGAGGTCAAAACACACCCGACTCATCGTGTAAATACAAACTTCTCCCTATCGGCGTATTACGGATACGGCAACAGCTGACTGGTTTGCAGGTGTGTACTTTGTTGTGAGTTTATGCACTGTGTTGGTTTTGTTCTTTGAACAAGGTGATGTTCATGCACGGTTCATTTTATGCACCAGTAAAACAACATGGTAACACTTTGGGGAACATATTCACCATCAATTAGTTGCTTATTAACATTCAAATTTGTAACATATTGGCTCTTAACAAGTCATTATTAAGTACTTATTAATGCCTCTTTCGGCACGGCCTTATTATAACCCAAACCCTCTAACCCTGACCCTAACCAAATAACTCTAAATTAAGTCTTTATTACTTACAATGATAAATGATAAATGGGTTGTACTTGTATAGCGCTTTTCTACCTTCAAGGTACTCAAAGCGCTTTGACACTACTTCCACATTTACCCATTCACACACACATTCACACACTGATGGAGGGAGCTGCCATGCAAGGCGCTAACCAGCACCCATCAGGAGCAAGGGTGAAGTGTCTTGCTCAGGACACAACGGACATGACGAGGTTGGTACTAGGTGGGGATTGAACCAGGGACCCTCGAGTCACGCACGGCCATTCTTCCACTGCGCCACGCCGTCCCTAAATAAAACAATATGTTCCCCTAGTATCCAAATAACTCTAAATTAAGTCTTTGTTACTTATAATATGTTCCCCATACTAAAGTGTTACCAAAAACATATAATTTTGTCTTGAATTTGAAAAACAAAACATTTTATTTTTCACTAAAGAAGGGTTCGGTGAATGCGCATATGAAACTGGTGGGGTTCGGTACCTCCAACAAGGTTAAGAACCACTGCCGGAGAGGTACTCGGTTGTAATACACTTTCCAACCACTTATGGCAGTAATGACAATATCAAACAAACAGAGAGTCATAGAACAGTTTTTTAAGCTAAAAAAATATGACTAAAGTGGTGAAGCTGTATTTTCATTTGCACTTACATTTTATTGACAATTTAGTTAAGAAAACATAACCATTATTGATTTAGTTCATTTATTTGAGCACAAAAATTATATTATTTAAATGTATTTATCATCAGTTATTTATGAAACCCTTTCTTATGCAGTATATTTGGTTAGGGCTTATTATTCTAATCAGCCTGACATAAGCCTAAGGTTTGTGTGTTAAATAAATAATAATCATTGTGATTAAAACATGCTTTCATATCATTTAACACAGTGTTAAACTGTAAGTAGGTTAGATATAATTATTTAATACGATTAGGATTACTAATTCAGTGTTAATATTTGAGTGTATCCTGACCCCCACTGTTGTGGAAAAGTTGGGCCCTGAGGACAAAAAGGTTAAGAACCCTGCTGTAGACCACAAGGAAGTGTTTTCAATGTAAAAAACAAACAAAAAAAAGGATAATATGACCCATTTAAAATAATGTAATGTTATGTTTTATCAACAAATTAAAGGCAAAATCAATCAAGGGTATTGAAAATGTTAAAGTAAAAATTATCTTTTCTGGATCGACAGAGAAATGTGCAGTATCGTCCACCGCAAAGCAAATTTCACCCAGCGCCGCGGATGACTCTGAACTTTAAATAACTATGCCGATTTAAGCGATTAGACCCAGACTGGGGCACACAATTTTGAAACAAAAACTATTGGAAGTTATTTTACGTTTGTGAATGTGTATACGTAATTTGGGAGTGACACGTGTTGTGTCTGCTGAAAATAACCAATTAAGTGTAGTTCGGGACTAGGTTTCTTGGCGGAGGGGTACTAATTCCACAGCCTGCCATCGCCGAGTAGTTCGCTGTTGAGCTTCAGTCAGGCGGACTTGAGTTCACCGCGACTACAACATTTCACTCTGGCATGCGACTCTTTCACCATAATAACATACAAATATCCACTCAATAACAACTACAACTGTCGGCTTTTTTTTTTTAAATCCAGCGGGTGACACGTGTGGACACTGGAAGGACTCAACGGTACGCTTTAAAAAAAAAAAAAAGATGTCAATTTTGCCTTTCACTCCCCCCATAGTCAAGAGACTTCTGGGCTGGAAGAAGGGAGAGCAGAACGGCCAAGAGGAGAAGTGGTGCGAGAAAGCCGTGAAAAGTCTTGTGAAGAAGCTGAAGAAGACGGGGCAACTGGACGAGCTGGAGAAAGCCATCACCACCCAGAACATCAACACCAAATGCATCACTATTCCAAGGTAAGTTCATGGTTAGCACTGACCAGCTAGCTAATACGGACAGGTTCATTACGAATGTGTTTAACTTTCTTATATAACTCATGCTATATAAATAATAATAATCAGGCTATGTTAATAATTGCTAATGTAAGTCAGTGCTATCAAAAACATACTTGATGCAAACATATGTCGGGCTTCCTACAGCCATGCAATCCTGTGCTGCAGAGTACAGTTGAACCGAGGACGTGTTATATATGCAGCCTGTGCATTGACACATGCGATGCATAAATGGAGCCCAAGTTAGTTATATAACTTGTCCTTAATCTGCTCCGCTTTCTGGCGCTACAGTATGCGCCAGTGCTGTAACTCAGCCCAGGACTGATCTCGTCTCTTCCCAGAGCTAAGGGCATATAAGGGGGCGTTCACACTGAGAAAATACAAATAAATAATAATAATTATAGTAAGATCAAATATATATTGTTGGTTGTTGGTCAGTTTAGTGCAAAGTAGTGTTGTCCCGATACCAATATTTTAGTACCGGTACCAAAATGTATTTCGATACTTTTCGGTACTTTTCTAAATAAGGGGGACCACAAAAAATGGCATTATTGGCTTTATTTTAACAATAAATCTTAAGGTACATTAAACATACACTACAGGCCAAAGGGTTGGACACACCTTCCCCTCATTCAATGCCTTTTCTTTATTTTCATGATTGTCACTGAAGGCATCAAAACTATGAATATACACTTGTGGAGTTATGTACTTAACAAAAAAAAAGGTGAAATAACTGACTGAAAACATGTTTTATATTCTAGTTTCTTCAACATAGCCACCCTTTGCTCTGGTTACTGCTTTGCACAATACGAAGGTCCTGGGTTTGATCCTGCGCTCTGGATCTTTCTTTGTGGAGTTTGCATGTTCTCCCCGTGACTGCGTGGGTTCCCTCCGGGTACTCCAGCTTCCTCCCACCTCCAAAGACATGCACCTGGGGATAGGTTGATTGGCAACACTATATTGGCCCTAGTGTGTGAATGTGAGTGTGAATGTTGTCTATCTGTCTGTTGGCCCTGTGATGAGGTGGCGACTTGTCCAAGGTGTACCCTGCCTTACACCCGAATGCAGCTGAGATAGGCTCCAGCACCCCCGCGACCCTGAATGGGACAAGCGGTAGGAAATGGATGGATGGACACTCTTGGCATTCTCTCGATGAGCTTCAAGCACACCTGTGAAGTGAAAACCCTTTCAGGTGACTACCTCTTGAAGCTCATCAAGAGAATGCCAAGAGTGTGCGAAAAAGTAATCAGAGCAAAGGGTGGCTATTTTGAAGAAACTGGAATATAAAACATGTTTTTAGTTATTTCACCTTTTTTTGTTAAGTGCATAACTCCACATGTGTTCATTCATAGTTTTGATGCCTTCAGTGACAATCTACAATGTAAATAGTCATGAAAATAAGGAAAACGCATTGAATGAGAAAGTGTGTCCAAACCTTTGACCTGTACTGTATGTTTCTTATTGCAATCGAAGAACAAATTTGTCCTTAAATAAAATAGTGAACATACTCGACAACTTGTCTTTTAGTAGTAAGTAAACAAACAAAGACTCCTAATAAGTCTGCTGACATATGCAGTAACATATTGTCATTTCTCATTCTATTTTGTCAAAATTATGAGGGACTAGCTGTAAAAATGTATTATTAATCCTCTTGTTCATTTACTGTTAATATCTGGTTACTTTCTCTTTTAACATGTTCTATCTACCGTATTTTCCGCACCATAAGGCGCCCTGGGTTAAAAGCCGCGCCTTAATGAACGGCATATTTCAAAACTTTGTCCACCTATAAGCCGCCCGGTGTTGTAAGCCGCATCTAACTGCGCTAAAGGAATGTCAAAAAAACAGTGAGATAGATCAGTCAAACTTTAATAATATATTAAAAACCAGCGTTCTAACAACTCTGTTCACTCCCAAAATGTACGCAAATGTGCAATCACAAACATACGTATATCAACATGGACAGAGCTGCGTGAAAAAAGCCACCCGGCCTCTTCGCGTAAACTTAAACTTACCTTAACCACTCGCTCATCTTTTCTTCATCCATCCCTTCGAGTTAGCTTTTATGATGACGCCGGCTGGAAAGGTCTCTTTTGGCAAGGTCTTCCTTTTGAATATCACCATGGGTGGAAGTTTCTGGCCATTAGCATGGCAAGCTAGAACCACAGTGAAGGATGACTTCTCATTCCCTGTGGTGCGAATATTCACCGTACGTGCTCCCGTTCCACAGTGCGGTTCACAGGAATATCAGTTGCTGTGAAATAGTAATCCGTGTGCGGATGGAGAGATTGCGTCTTTTCATGAACCGGATCCCTGTCGTTTAGTAGGAGCCATTCTGTGGTCTTTACAGATGTAAACACACAAAGGAAATGAAACGTACGGTAATATCCGCGCGCTTTTTCTTCTTCTACGCGGGCGGGTGGTTGCTTACAGTAGAAGAAGAAGCGCTTCCTGTTCTATGGGGGCGGGTGCTTACCTTGGCGGTTGCTTGCGTAGAAGAAGAAGCGCTTCCTGTTCTACCGGGAAAAAAGATGGCGGCTGTTTACCGAAGTTGCGAGACCGAAACTTTATGAAAATGAATCTTAATATTTATCCATATATAAAGCGCACCGGGTTAAAAGCCGCACTGTCAGCTTTTGAGTAAATTTGTGGTTTTTAGGTGCAGCTAATAGTGCGGAAAATACGGTACACTGATGTTAAAATGTAATAATCACTTATTCTTCTGTTGTTTGGATACTTTACATTAGTTTTTGATGATACCACAAATTTAAGTATCGATCCGATACCAAGTAGTTACAGGATCATACATTGGTCATATTCAAAGTCCTCACTTGTCCAGGGACGTATTCCCTGAGTTTATAAACATAATATACATTTTAAAAAAAGGAAAAAAGATTTTGTGACGATAAAAAATATAGATGTAATCATAGTAGTATTGACTAGATACACTATTGTACTTGGTGTCATTACAGTGGATGTCAGGTGTTGATCCACCCATGGCATTTGTTATTCAGGGTGCTGGCTTGCTGTTAGCGGTTAGCTATTGTATCCTCCTACAGTGTGTAGTGAAACATGTTTAGATATTCCTCGTCCTGCTAGCTAGCTAGCCATGTCTTAAAGCACCTCTTTCTGAGGGCGTTTCAGTGTTATAGCTTCACATTTATCTTTAGTTTTTAGGCCAAAATGCGTCCGTTCTCCCTTTTCTGTCTACACACTGTGTCTGCCTGTAAGTACTCCGTGATTGTTTGCTGTCGAACATGCTCCTCTGCTCGCAAAACCAGCAATGTCATGACGTGACGACGCGCCGTCATGCCCGGGAACCGGTACTTTTCAAACAGAGTATAGTACCGTTTTTGATTCATTAGTGCCGCGATACTATACCAGTACGGTATACCGTACAACCCTAGTGCAGAGCAAATAATGTTCAGTTAAGCCAGTGGTTCTTAATTATTTTCTGTCACGCCGCCCTAAGGGACAGAATTTTTTGACCCTCCTCTGAAGTTAATGTTTATTTTTCTATCTGTACGTGTCAATATTTGGTATGTACTAATACTAACTATATCATGCCCCCGTCCCTTGACACCTGACGGCACCTGGGCCAGTAGAGTGGAAAAACAAGTTGCCTTTATATTGAAGCTATTATCATATATATCTGATGTATGGCACTGAAATACTTCCAAAGTTTGAAAGTAAATAGATATGATCAAAATAGTATCAATCTTACGGAGATTCCCGAGCCATTTTGAAAGATATTGAGCTAGCCAGACAGGTTATCGTGTGATGTAGAGGTAGGAACCACAGATCCCTTCCTGACCAACAACAATGCAAATAATGCAGACTTTGTGAGAGCCAGCAAGAATTGTTTTGGGAAACATTATGATCCATAACCTTATACTGTTGATCTTGAAAATAAGGAGGATGAGCTACAAGTTTTAGAAGCTGTGTGCTAAAGAGATCCAGCTTTGGAAAATACAAACATAACAAAACCATAGTTTACTGTATGATGTCTGCTCTCACTGTGATGACAACTGATAGGATGTCTATATCTTCCTGTTTTTATAAAGAATTACCGTTACATTACAGTATAAGTCGCACCGGAGTATAAGTCGCACCTGACAAAAATGCATAATAAAAAAGGAAAAAAACATATATAAGTCTCACTGGAAAAAAACTGCGACTTATAGTCCGAAGAATACGGTAATCATGATGCTCACAAAGGGTTAACAAGGTAAAGAGTCCATGCAGTCACTGTCTTCAGTTGTGTGTGTTTGTCTCCATCTCCGGGTATACATTGAATGTGACTGATGAACAACTTCTAGATTCATGGCTAAATGATCCTAATATCCAGATGAGAGGCATGATTTATAATTTAGAATAACTTTGATGAGCCGTGAGGCGATGATGCGGGAGCAGCAGTACATCGCGGTCTGCTTACAGTAAAGCAATAGAGGGCTACTTAGCTCTGTGTTATCAATCATTTGCGTTAGTTCTTATAATAACAACATCGTTAATATCTGGTTAATAGTCAGGTCATGATATGTATATTGAGTATTGTTGGCGGGTTTTGGATAGTTATTTAAAGGGTTTTTTGGCCGGACTAGAGAGCCCCCATTGACAAACTATTTACCCTATGTATTTATTTATTTACTACTTGGATTGAATAAAAAAAGAAAACATATGTGTTAATGTCTTATATAGGGATTGTGAATGATAGACAGCACATCTCTTTCTCATTTTTTCGTATTTCTGGCATGATTGATCTTGCCAATTTTATCAAACGATTCCTTTGGGCGGGTATGACATCTTAACGTAGCATACAGTACATAGAGACATCAGACAGCAACATCAGCGCAACTTGTAATAGTTGCAAGGCTGCAATTTCATCAAGAGGAGGACATTCGAGCAATATGCTGTAACATTTAAACACATAGCATGCAATTTCTATAAACGAATGTCGCATATTTGAACCGCCCAGGAGACCGATCTCATCCCAGCAGCAGTCATGTGTCATAAATACAGCAGGTACTAACAAACACCGCTTATAATGTTAGCGCTATTACATGTTACATTGAAATTAATGCCTTCTCATTTAGATGAGAATGACTAGAGACATATTCTGACTTCCAATGTCACCGAGCACTGCAGTGACTAAGTTTGTGTTCCAAAGCTTGCACCTATTTGCCACAAAGACGAGTGGTGCCCAAAGTGGGGAGCGAAACCAGATCTAGCCCCACAAGATGTTTTGTTTGGCCCTCTAAAAGGTGGCTTCCCAAATGTAAAACAGATTGATACTGACCTCTTTCAATCTTACACAATTATTGATGGCATGTCCGCAAGGCTAACTAGTCTATGCATGCTATCTGCGCTAATTAAAGGAACATTATTATTTACAGTTAGGATCTTTGTGTTTCACGCCTAAAATTGTTGTTTGGCCCGTGGCCCACTTGCACATTTTCACTTTGGCCCTGGGAGGCAAAAGTTTGGGCACACTTGACAAAGACCCTCTGGATTTTGCGGTAGGTGACTGTTCAATTGTAGTAGAAAAGTTGCAAGTTTTCCTCCAACCACATTTTCATTACATTATACAGGTGAAACTAAAAAAATAATATCATGTAAAAGTTCATTCATATCAGCAATTCAACTTAAAATGTGAAACTAACATGTGATATTAACTCTATAATTTTTATGATCATGGCTTACAGTTTAAAAAAAACAACACATTTTCTAAGATTTTTAATTCAAAGTTTTCATAAGCTGTTAGCCATAATCATTCAAATTATATCAAAAGCAGGCCTAAACTATCTTCAGTTCAAAAACAACATTCACAAGATCGTATGATTTTTTTTCTATGGAAGATTTTTTTACCAGCTGAGATGTAGTGAAGAGGATATAGATTCCCGGAGGTGTGCTGCAAGGAGACAGCATCTTTGGCAAATTCACAAAACTGTAATGAGCAACAGGGTACCATTGGGATTTTTGCTATGCATTGCCTGGTTAAGGTAGCATTCGGTGACATCATATCCTCTGTTTTGGTCCGTTGGTTGCCTGACTCAGGACTAGAGTTCGCTGGGAGGTGGACCAAGATACATCTCTTTCCAGGTCCACCTGTTTGGTGCAGTCTCTTTGGTCCTTAGCTTTGTTTACAGACTAGAGTTTGGTCAAGTGTTTTTGTTCATTTCATTGTGGCAGACTGCTAATTGTTCGCCCTCGACCATAAACACACTATGATGGGATTTCCTGTGAATGTAGCTTTTTGTTACAACTCCGTACAGTAGATGGCATCATAACTCTGCTTCTTAGAGGGCCTCATGTAACAACAATTGCGTGGCTTTCCTACTATAAATAGACAAACGTACAAATCCAGAAAACGGCGTACGCAAGTAAACATTTGAATGTATTAAAGTGTTCGCAGGCACAAATCCAAGCACATTTCTTTGTTACATCGCAATCAACTTGAAATAGGAGACCATGCCGCGTATGAATATGCAAACCTTATTTAAAGTAGCCATGTGCTTGAGCTGGGCACGGTCTGACCAATCACAAGTCAGTAGGAGGCGCTTGTTTCTTGTGTTTCCAGTGAATGGCAGATCGATTGCTCATATGTCACTGATGGGCACATCAATCAGTCTGAGGAGTAAAAGTTGGCACTTTTTAATGTGAACTGTTACCCAGCATCACCTCTGTGTGTTGCTAAAGTATCCACAACCTGGAGATATGTCCGTACGGCAGCTCTTGATACAGCCCTACTTTGCTGTGAAAAAGGGCGTACAGCAGGTTTTTGTGCATAAGCAAGCTTGGTACATGAGGCCCATGGTCTGCCAAGTCTGCATGGGAGATCATGTTTCCAACTTAGCGACTTTGTTGCTGTATTTAGCGAGTATTCAGACCCCTTTAAACTAATTAAAAAAAAAAAAAAGCGAATAACAAAGGCTCTTATTGGGCAAATTTGGACACTATCTAAGTAACAGAAAAACGCTTTTGTGGTATATTTTTCTTTTCATGTTTTTTGCCCTATTTTTTCCGTTCATAAAAAATAGTTGGTCAGAATCATCTTTATTGGCCAAGTATGTAACAAGGAATTTGACTTGGTACTGTGCTTTCTTTGTTCAGTGCAAGAACCAAGGAAAAACGCAGCAACAAGCAAAGCGCACACTTGCAGAACAAACAGACTCTAGTCCATTGTTTACCCGGACCCAAAAAGTGTGATGGCACCCTGACACAGCAAGCAGCTCTAATCGTCTGCATTTTAATCACTGTGGAGGTGCTGAGTACAGGTGCGAGACAGCAGCACTGACTGTCTGTCAAAAGACTGCTCACAACCCATAAGTGCAATTATTATACCCAATAATTAAATCATTAATATAATATTACAGGTTTAGTGAGTACATGCTGTTGTGTTTGTAGCGTGGGGCTGCAGCCCTGTAATCAGGATAAGATGATAATATAGTAAAATACTTTACACACACTTACACTTACACACTCAATCATCTAAATGATGTCTGCAACATTGTCAATTTATGAATATACAACTGTTTGTTTATGTAAAACTGTTTATTTTGTTGACCACTGACCGAAAAAAAATAAATAAATAAAAATAAAACTAAATGTGTATCATTTCTGACACCTGGGGCAGTTGCACAACTGTGTACTTAGTGTAGTTAAGAATTCAGTTATTTGCACAGCGTTCAATAATAATGATTTAAATAAATGGGGGCATTTTGTTTATGGTTTTGGTATAATGCAGGTTTATACCGCATTGCTTTTATTTTGAAGCTTACTCTGCATTGACCATGAAAATGTCAGTGCAGAGTAAGCTGTGTAAATCTACAGTAGTTATGTTGCTGTTGTCGTTTTAGGCACTTTAGCGACAATGAGAAAGTTGACAAAGACGAGTCTCAAATTTTTTGTCGAAAAAGCTGTCGACCCTGTATGTCGATGACAACTTAAGCACGCACATTTTGGTTGTATGAGGACTGGGAAGTGATGAATTAGTCAACATAAATTAAGCCCGATTTACCACTGTAACCAGATATCTGTATGTCAAACATAGACATTTTTATCTGCATTTTCGACATTACTGGTTGATCTCGGAACGTAACTGTTTGAAGATGGGTGTCCTGATACAATCTTTTCACTTGCAATATGATACTGACATTGCAGCCTTGAGTATTGGCCAATATAGATATAAATCCGATTCGATATATGGACAAATAATACATACTTGTCTTGTGTTACTTATTTTGTAGTCAGGATCTCTGCAGGTTTTAACAAGTCACATTTTAGGCTTTTTAAGACACTTAAGACACACTATATAAATACAATTTAAGGCCAATTTTACATCCATACTGGCAAAAAAAGTACAAAAACATCAAAGAAAATATTTTTTCTTCATCTCGGTAAAGGAAAGAAAATGCAAAACCTAATGTGGGGGCCACTTTCACACATTTTGTGCATTACAAGTGCTAAAACCGATACAATGTAGGTCAAGAATACTGTATTATAAGCTTTGTAGGCCCAGGCGATATATCGGTTAGTGCGTGTGCCTCACAATACAAAGGTCCTGGGTTCGATTCTGGGCTCGGATCTTTCTGTGTGGAGTTTGCATGTTCTCCCTGTGACAGCGTGGGTTCCCTCCGGGTACTCCAGTTTCCTCCCACCTCCAAAAACATGCACCTGGGGATAGGTTGATTGGCAACACTAAATTGGCCCTAGTGTGTGAATGTGAGTGTGAATGTTGTCTGTCTATCTGTGTTGGCCCTGCGATGAAGTGGCGACTTGTCCAAAGTGTACACCGCCTTCCGCCCGAATGCAGCTGAGATAGGCTCCAGCACCGCCCGCGATCCCGAACGGGACAAGCGGTAGAAAATGGATGGATGGATGGATGGATATTCAAGTTTTTTGTTGTAGATGATTAAAATGTTTTTTTTTTAAATCATGCAAAACCAAATTTTCTTACCTATTGGTACCTGTTTTTGTGTATTTGGGATCTGCATAGGTACCGAAAATTCTAAATCAAGCAATAGACACATGGCGGAGATATTTAAAAAGCAATCTTGCCTTCCTTCATACGTCCTCTAAACGAGTCGTTTGAATTTGCCCAATTTGTGACGGTTTTCCTATTGGTAACGTCAACGGATATCTCCATATATGGTAAAGTTTTACCTAAAGAGCTTTGCGAGAGTCCGCTATTGTAGCCCGACGTAGTCAATAAGCTCCTTCTTTTTCTCTATCCCCTTGTTGCGGGGCAAACTGAGTCATACTTGCTGTATTGTTTTGTGTTCATCGTAGTTAGTGTAGTAGTGTAGTTGGTGTTCTTTCTAGTGGGATTCGAGATTGCAATAACATAATTTCACTATTAGCTGCCCACAAAGTATGGGCCTGTGAGCCAGCTATGCCAAATCGTAAATGAGTTTGAGACCCATGCTTTAATCTATATGGTTCAAGGACAACTTCCCATTTCTGTTGGTATAACTTTTTTTCGGCGATGAAGATAAAAGTTATTCTGGAACGCTCAATAGGTAGTGGCTTGCATTTCTATCTACTCTGTTTATCATACTCAAATTCCTCTTACACATGTATCTAATTATTTTTTAACACAATGATGCTAGCATTGTAGCAAAATAAAGTGATTCATGTACACATGGATGACTCAGCAGCAAGGATCAATATCTTGATCTAGGTTATTCAACAGTTGGGGACTGAATCAGCAAACTTCAACTCACCAGTCTTTTATCAGGGCGAATACTTGCCACAGTATTGTTTAAAAGCAAGAGCCCTGAACTCCACAAAGCGTGAAATAGTTTTAAGTAACACATAAAATTGATCATTTAGATTCAATCACATAGCGAAAACTGAAGAGCACACAGGGCACTCCCAGATTCTTGATTGTCACAAGTGTGCATATCACAGCTCGTACTGGCTCGGCCCAGCAGCATTAACATTTAAGCCTACCCGGAAATTTGTACAATGTTTGCCATGATCCAGGTTTCATATTTCCCACCGCTAATGCAGAGGGGAAGACTGGAGAGCGCATTAAGATGACCCAGGATCAGAATTGGCTGTCAGTGTGGCCTAACAGTGTCCCATTGAGAGCTGTTGCTTCTATTAATTCTCCTGTGTCCCGGCATGCTGAGAGCAGCTGCCTGCGTGTTCAGGCCTGTCCATGTTGAGGTCAGCTACTCTCTGACACTTGAACTTCATGACAAGGCTTAGCTACTGCAGCAGTAGGCATGAGAGGCAGTGGCTACACCTGCTCGTGGAGTAAATACAGCTGTCACATTGGCAGGGTATTTTCTTGTATTGACAATTACATTTCTAGTTTTGAACATAATTCATTTTGGAAAGTTAGTCGACCTATGATTTGGTCCAATTTAAAATCTCGGTGTGCCGCCACAAATACATTTTGACCGCTACCGATTCATTGCTGGAGGGATTAGTGTAAAAAACCTTGTAGCTACGAAAGGGCGATATGGCTTAATATCTATATTGCGATATATACTGCTGCCTCCTGGGATAATAATATGTTATTTAGTATATTAATGATAATGGAAGCATTTCAAAACAGGTTATTCTGCATTGAAAAAACTATGATAACAAGTGATAGATGAAAGCGCATTTGTAGTTCTAAACATATTTGTTTTGCTGTTTAGGTTTTTACTCGCTTTTTGCAAAAGTGTCATGGCCAATTCTGCAAATTTGACAATTGCGTCTTTATGTCATCCCCACACAAGCCACCACCGCCACTAAAAAAATACAGTTCTGTGGAAAACAATACTTTACTTTTACAGTGCAATCATTTTCCTACAATAAAATAAATTAATCATCATAAAACTATATTATACTGTACTTTATTTAAGCCGTGTTTTGTAAATAATAAACAAGAAGAAACAATATAAGTTTAAAAGAAACATAACCCCCCGTAAAGTAAAACTAAAAAACGATACACAGTCTACTAGAGCTGCAACGATTAGTCAACGTTGTCGACAATAAAATTGGTCGCTGACAATTATATTTGTCAACAATAGTCGTGACGTCATCACTCGTGTTTTTCTGGGCAGAATTGGGTCACTCGCAAAAAAGTCGGCAGTGACAATATGTACAGTTTGTGGATATTTCCTCTTATTCTTGTTAAAAACATGAATACCTTGTTCATTTTGCAAAGCGGACCTTATTTTAATGGCAGTACATCTGTGATACGCGAGCATTTAAAGCAGAGGCATGATGTCAGACATTTGGAGAGAGGATGCGGTGTCAACCTCGGTAAGAGTCTTAGCTTCTACCTTGCTCGCTAGCAAACAAGAGTGAGACGAAGTTGTGTGAAAAATAACTAACTATCATTTTAGCCAAAGTCAGCCAGCTAAACTTTGTCTACATCAATTCAAGTACGTTTTAGGCACCATCAATTTGCAACGCCGAAAAATAAGGCACTTTTAACAAATGCGAACCGCGCGCGCACACACACTCACAAACACACAGAGAGAGACTGACAGGCACCAATGCTGAGAGGCATCATAAGATTAAACATACAATCTATTAAATATCCAACATTTTAATAATTAATCAAAGATAGAATTCCAATAGTTAATCAATAGTCAATATACCAGTGTACAGCTTTTTAAACATCACAAAATGCTTTTCTTTTTAATGAAGTTAGATTTTGTGTTTTGTTGTTTGTTTTCATTGCTGCTATTGTAACTGTTTTTTTTTTAAATACATAAACAAGGTTTTAGATCACACTTTTCTTGTCGGCACGCATGAAATAATTAAGAAATGATGCCCCCCAATAACGGCAGAGAGAAGTACCTTAGAAAGACGGTGTATATTTTGAAAATGTTAGTTAGACATCAACATGTACAAGGTTTTGACCAACATAAACAAATATTTTCAGCATGCAATGTAGCGGTAGGCAAGGTTGATTCAATCAAATGTGTTGTGTCCTTAAGTGGAAAGCATTCAAGTCTTTGCCGCTATTAAACACTCTGGTACAAAAGCAAGTGACCACATTGATCAGTCCCTTGCAAACAACAACATTCATTCACTTGAGTTCGATGTATAAGGGATGTAACTCTGTGTTAATATGATTAGAACAGTCTTGCAGTTATTTGTTGTGGGTCACCAGGATGGCTCACATCCCAAGTTGGAATTCAGTCACTTTACTCTCCAAAGGTTTTGAGACAGTTGCTTGACAACTTTAAATTTTTGCTTTGGGATTAAGGTCAGGAGACTGGCTAGTCTACTCCAGGATCATAATGTATTTCCTCTTAAAGGGGAACATTATCACAATTTCAGAATGGTTAAAACCATTAAAAATCAGTTCCCAGTGGCTTACTATATTTTTCGAAGTTTTTTTCAAAATTTTACCCATCACGCAATATCCCTAAAAAAAGCTTCAAAGTGCCTGATTTTAACCATCGTTATAAACACCCGACCATTTTCCTGTGACGTCACATAGTGAAGCCAACACAAACAAACATGGCGGAAAGAACAGCAAGCTATAGCGACATTAGCTCAGATTCAGACTCGGATTTCAGCGGCTTAAGCGATTCAACAGATTGCGAATGTATTGAAACGGATGGTTGTAGTGTGGAGGCAGGTAGCGAAAACGAAATTGAAGAAGAAACTGAAGCTATTGAGCCATATCGGTTTGAACCGTATGCAAGCGAAACCGACGAAAACGACGCGACAGCGGGAGAAAGCGAGGACGAATTCGGCGATCGCCTTCTAACCAACGATTGGTATGTGTTTGTTTGGCATTAAAGGAAACTAACAACTATGAACTAGGTTTACAGCATATGAAATACATTTGGCAACAACATGCACTTTGAGAGTGCAGACAGCCCAATTTTCATCAATTAATATATTCTGTAGACATACCTTCATGTCAGCAGGCCAGGGAAGCTAGGGTCGATATTCTTCTCTTGATCATCTTCGGGACGGTGTGAGCCAAGACATCCAGGGGGTTTAGCTCGCTCGTCTGCGGGAACAAACTGCCGCCATTGCTTGCCGTGCTAATGAGGTCCTTTGTCCCTGAATTGCTCACACACTCCGGCAGATTCAATGGGGGTCTGGCGGCAGATTTCTTTGACTTTATCGTTGGAAATGCATCTGCTTTGAGTGTCGCAGGATATCCACACATTCTTGTCATCTCTGTCGTAGCATAGCTTTCGTCGGTAAAGTGTGCGGAACAAATGTCCAATTTCTTGCCACTTTTGCATCTTTGGGCCACAGGTGCAACTTGAATCCGTCCCTGTTCGTGTTGTTACACCCTCCGACAACACACCGACGAGGCATGATGTCTCCAAGGTACGGAAAACAGTCGAAAAAACGGAAAATAACAGAGCTGATTTGACTCTGTGTTATAGAAAATGGCGGATTGCTTCCTGATGTGACGTCACGTTGTGACGTCATCGCTCCGAGAGCGAATATTAAAAAGGCGTTTAATTCGCCAAAATTCACCCATTTAGAGTTCGGAAATCGGTTAAAAAAATATATGGTCTTTTTTCTGCAACATCAAGGTATATATTGACGCTTACATATGTTCCCCTTTAAGGGGTCTTCACATATGCCTTCTTGAGCACAGGCACCTTGTCGGCACCAGAGGATTTCAACCCATCACAGCAAAGTATGGGACCAATATTTTTCATGGTCACTGTGGTCATAGTCAATGTTTCCTCTGAGTGTGTGCAATCATGTTCTCTGCCAATCTATGCAGCGCATAACATAAAATCCATCATAAACCTTAAAAAAACATACCCTAAACAATAAAAAAAACACATCCGCAACGCAACGTATTGAGTGACAGGTGACAGTGCCTGTGTTTTTAAAAGGTGTAAATCGTTATTGTTTTACAGTTCTCTTTTATGTATTTTAAAATGTATTTCTCAACGTATTACTTTTTTGAAACTGCTCTGTGACATGTGCTGTTGACCTCTTGGCCAGGTAACCCTTGTGAAAGAGATCTTGATCTCAATGGGTTTCTTATCTGGTTAAATAAAGGTTCAACAACAAGCGGTAACAACAGATAAAACAATGACAAACATGCATGGCGGCCGGATTCCAGCGGCCAGGCTATCCAGCGCTGCTGAACACTCCAGCAAATGATATGATGCGGTTCACATGTTTACATACGCAGCCAATCAGTGTCATTAATAGCACGTTTAAGCCTTTGTGCTGTTTACGTACCTACCGGCTTAACATGCCGACCTGTTTTGCAGACTGGCAAGCTAACAGTGCAGTGGACGTAAAGAGAGGTTAATAAAGCAGTGCCAGGATGAGGGAGGACTTTGCTGTTGGTGGCAGCCTTTAATTTCACTATAATATGTTGCTAAATTTTCACTTTAAAATAAACACACTACCCTTTAATTCCCGTTCTTAAATTGGAAGTAACACCATTTTACCGTCTGTTGGGTTTGGCCTATCACCTCGACAGGGCTGCAGCTCTGCTCTCCCCTTAGGTTACTGTGGTTTGACAAGGAGTGGTCATTTTCTGAAGCTCAATAAACACTAAGTGCCTGATTATAAGACCTTTGTCCACATTCAGCACTGAGTCAGTCAACTAGTATGAGGATGTTATTGTAAGGACTTACCCTCTGTCCCATTTCTCTCCCTGTTTCCACTTAATTTTCAGTTCACATGAACCAACAAGAGCTCTTCATAAACTGTTTACTAAAAATGAGTCACGACATGAGGTACAAACAAAACGTTTATTGCAAAAATTGCAACGCTCAGTTGCTCCTTTTAACAAACTTTGCGAAACATTTGTGTTCATCTTTGTGATCAAAATATTTGTAACACTCATAGTTTTTCATGTTATTTTAAATGTTATTTTCCTGTCTGGCACAAATTAGATTACTTTTGTGTTTTTAAGTTTAAAAGCTCCATCAATACTTTTAGGATGTTAAGTTTGTATTACAAGGCAGGAGGAATAGTTGGACATTTGAAGTTTTGTTGAATAGTGTTGTTGATGACTTATATTTTCAGTACCTACAAAAGATAGTGGTCTTGCACAGATGTATCTACAATAGGCTGTAAAGATGCGTACAAATGGTTGTATTTTACTGAATAGTCATAGTACAAGGACTTCTTGTTGAGTTGTTTAACAAATTCTAATGTAAAATCATAACTTAATTACCGTATTTTTCGGACTATAAGTCGCAGTTTTTTTCATAGTTTGGCCGGGGGTGCGACTTATACTCAGGAGCGACTTATGTGTGAAATTATTAACACATTACCGTAAAATATCAAATAATATTATTTATCTCATTCACGTAAGAGACTAGACGTATAAGATTTCATGGGATTTAGCGATTAGGAGTGACAGATTGTTTGGTAAACGTATAGCATGTTCTATATGTTATAGTTATTTGAATGACTCTTACCATAATATGTTATGTTAACATACCAGGCACGTTCTCAGTTGGTTATTTATGCCTCATATAACGTACACTTATACAACCTGTTGTTCACTATTCTTTATTTATTTTAAATTGCATTTCAAATGTCTATTCTTGGTGTTGGGTTTTATCAAATAAATTTCCCCCAAAAATCGATTTATACTCCAGTGCGACTTATATATGTTTTTTTCCCTTCAGCCCTTTGAGACACTTGTGATTTAGGGCTATATAAATAAACATTGATTGATTGATTGATTGATTCTTTATTATGCATTTTCGGCAAGTGCGATTTATACTCCGGTGCGACTTAGACTCCGAAAAATACGGTATGTACTTTAACAGAATTTTTAAGCCGGGTTGGCCACTTATCGTACTTTGAGAGGGACATAAACATTGCATCATCTGGAAAACACAAGTTGCCAATTGAATGGAAGAAAACCTGTCTGTTGACTCAATCCTTTCACTGAGCCATGAAGGGTAGATTCTTGTGTTGTACCTGCCTCAACTCATCTGACTTTGGGCCAACTACATAATACCTATATTTTGTATCTCTCCGCAATGGATCATCTTGCTCTATTATGAATATCTAATTAAATACATAATTGACATAATTGTGTTGCACAACATGAATAATACCTGTTGGACAACAACTCTACTTTCCACATTAAAGGGGTGTGAAAATTGAGCTTTGAGTGTTAAACTTCACACCCTGAAAAATTGTCAACATTCCACTACTTTTTGAAATTGGCCTAATTTACAAGTATTTTGCGACAAAAGGATGATTATATTATACATTTAGCACACTTCATTGTGGTTTAGACAGTGGCGGGCCGTGCGTTTCCTACCTAAGCCTTCAGTGATGTCCGACTTCAATGATTACCTCTCAAAATACCATCATTTATGTCCCCACATGACCATTGCTCGAGAAATACCATACAGAAACAAAATTACGCACCAGTGGGCATTGAATCACCACCAACAGTGTACATAACGGGGTTATTTTCTGGCGCACTTAAAAATCAATAAACCCGCATCAGCTGTTAAAACATATCTTATGTGGTACTGTCAACATTAAAATTGCAAAACACATATTAAACGTGAAAAAAATTAAGAAATAAAATATCTGAACTCACAATCTGTAGCACCTATTCGAACTTGGCTGACATCGTCTCACAATATGTAGTTTCTCTTTAAATATCCATCTTGAGAATGGCCTTGCAAAATATGTGTTGTCTTGTCTAATCATAAAAGATGCAGACGAGGCGTGTTGGCTGAGTTCTTAAAGTTTACTCCACAAGGTGCTCATCAAAAACGTCCCGCTGCCGGCATGGCTAAACACGGCTATGGCACATGCTTTTCACAACTGTGGCATGCTGGGTAATGGAGTTCTAATGTTACCCGGCTCATAACATCACTATAAATATCTGCCTTAGGCCATCTAGAAGGCCTTATTGACAACAACTTGAGATCTGATTGGTTATCGCAACTGTCTGGCGGCGTGGCGCAGTTGGGAGAGTGGCCGTGCCAGCAACCTGAGGGTTCCTGGTTCAATCACCACCTTCTACCAACCTCGTCACGTCCGTTGTGTCCTTGAGAATGTGGAAATAGTGTCAAAGCGCTTTGAGTACCTTGAAGGTAGAAAAGGGCTATACACGTATAACCCATTTACCATTTACCATTCTGTCAACTGTATGTCCCCGTTCACTTACAGTGCATAGACGCCAGCATTAAGGATTCTGAAGGCTTCGGGCAGATTTGGTACAGCATGGCAACATGGGCTAGCTGAATTCTGATTGGATAAAAACTCTATAACATAAAAACAACAGCGCTGGAAGGAGCATAATATGACATGAAGAGAATACGAATACTTTTAGATATTTAGGGAAAGTAAATAAAACAAATAATTTTACCTTTAATTAAGATCATGATTTCTGGTTATGTTAGGCCAGCAGAGAAGGCCTTGCTGGCCCTGACGGCACACCACTGGGTTTAAATAATATAATATAATAGCTTTAATGTCATTGCGCTTAAAAAAAATACAACAAGGGGGCCTGTGGGTGGGGCTTAGAGTGTCTGAACGTGCATGCAGGTTTTGAGTAGAGGAGAAAATAATAACAGTACATTCTACTCTACAATGTTTGTTTTCAGACCCAAAAGGAAAAAACAGATAACGAATTGTTTTACAATTTACGATTTTGTGCACAATTAGAAAATAGACAGAACGCCTTTTTCCGTTTTTTTATTTTTAAATATACTTGTTTACTCTTTACTTATGTCGCTCGATGTATGCGAAAAACAGCGAGAGCTGCAGCAAGCCGGAATTCAGACATGTTTTGCACTGCTGCTCCAATTGCATTTTCTCTCCTTAATAGCCGCAACTGTTCTCTTAATATTTCCATATTGCATATTTTGTAGATCGCTGTCCGCGGGTATATCTTGGATATATCCTGTCTGTCTGTCCACATCGCAGACATGCTGCTTCCGCTTGAGACAATTGCAAGCGCCTTGCCTACGCCATCTCAACATACTGTTTTGGCAGTGCTGTTTTGGTGATCAAAGTCTTTTTTGGCGGCCAAATGGTACATCAATAGTAAATAACACGCAAATAATAAACTACATGTATTCATCCCTTACAGTGTATTACTTGAATTTGTTTTTACATTAAAACAATATTTTTTTTAAGGTGTGGCTTTTTAATTTTGCCACATGATCAACTACATAAAGGGGAAACCCTGCCGAAAGTAGTTTTACATAGTTTGCAGGTAAAAAATAAAATGTAGAAGAAGACAGGAGAACCAATGAAGTCTAAATAACGTTGAAGTTATGTGATGTCTTTGTTTCAACCTAGCCAAACATAAATAATTTTGAGGTTAAAACAATAAATCACCACAGCATGTGTAAATTCCTGATTTTAAACTAACTACATATCACATTGGCTTATGTGTGTTCAATAATCTTTATACGCAGCATCCTGTGCAGCGTTGTGGTTGAAGGTCTTCCGCTCTCATTCTTTTCAATCCTTTGCGTAGCTGCTCGTCAAGTCGCATACCTCAGTCATCTGTGACAGTATTGTGTGAAGTCGGTGAACGTATGTTGTATGAGTGACACTAAAGTCACTTAAGTCAATAAGGTGCGGTTGCATGCTCAGACTCTAATGAATTGCAGCAAGCAATGCTCTTTGATCATACTAGGACCCATCGGAAGGCGTGGGCTGCTGTTTGTTTTGTGGTTACCACTGGGGGCGGCGGGTTAAGGACATAGCTCAGCCTCGACTTTGCTATTGCTGTGTATCCGACTATCTGCGGGGCGGGGTAAGGGTGGGGGGGAACGATTACTAGACAACAGACCTACCTTTGTGTTTCACTGGGTGCTGATCTACCACTGGGCATGTGTGGGAAATCAATCAACTAGACATGACGTAGCATGGTTTAAAAAGTCAGGAGGAAACTTCTTTACAGCCACAGGTACAAGTGAGTCCTGGGTTTAGGACCACTTAGGGGAGTGCTATCGCTTTGCCAATGATGATGATATAGATGATAAGGAGCATCCATCACGCTCTGCAGATGAATCATGTACAATGAAATGGAGGATGTTACTTTTCTGTGTTGTCTGAAATATCCTTGAATCTTATTTTGAGATGATGTATGTCTTTTCCCAAATAATTGCTTTCAGACAGAGATGAAAAATTCTGTCATATTTTTTCTTATTTTATATTTTACAGTATTCATTATTAATTCACTTGCTAATTTAATTAGATTTCTTAACACTCATTTTTTTACATAATACACTGACTGCATGTTAAATGCTGCAAACCATTTGATCCATTTTAATGTTTTAATGTCAACAATTATTTAGGCTTGTTAATATTTATTTACAGGTGATTAACCTATAATTATAATAATAATAAAATTAACATTCCACCAGACAATTGAGGGACAGCGGAGCTCATACTCCAACAGGCTCCTTCAGCTTCGTTCCCACACTGTGTGATTCAAGAACTCCTTCATTCCGCACTCCATTCAGCTGTATAATGACTCGCCATACGGCAATAGATGATATTTGTCTATTACTTGACTGCTTCTTTGACAGCTACCTCTCTTTGTTTATTATGTATTTTTTCTGCCTGATCTACTCTTTATTTTATGCTGCCCTTTTTTGCTGCAGCTGTTGCATATACTGTAATATTGTACATGGTAATTGGGATTTTTTATATATTGTACATATTATATAATAATATAATATAATATATCAGTATATATTATATACTGTATATATAATATGCTAATATTACATATATGTTATATTTATATTGCTACTATGGTACATTTTTAGTCTACTCTATACCTTTTTGTTTTAGCCCTCTTTTTGTGCCCTTGTGTGCATTATCCTTACCATTCTTATCTTTTCCATCCTTTGTAACTTAGCTACAGTGTGGAACAATTTCCCTTGTGGATCATTAAAGTTTGTCTAAGTCTAATTTACTATTTAATTGTTACCGTAATACTGTATTTTCAACCTGTTATACATCAGGCTGCATGCAACTATAACTGTTTTGATAGCTGACTGGTCATTTAGGATTGCAGAAACCAGTAGTTCATAGTCCTCAGTTAACAGATTGAACACGTTTTATGGCGTTTTCAACTAATACTGTTACTAACCATTCCAACAGTTATAAAGATATATTTCATTGAACATTGCTGGCAGGCAAAAAGCAAGTGGAAGTTTGCCTGGGCTAAAGATACATTTTGCTGGACGACATATTGTCCCAAGAATAATTGCAGATAAACAATGTTATTGTCAGGGTTATTTTAAGAATATCAGCATTATTTTGAGACAAAATTAAGCTCTAATGTATAAAATAATAATAATACACGTATTCATTTCAAACGCAGTAAACTTTAATTTTTCATTAGTATTTTTACCATTGTAATTAGAATGTCAAGAACTTTTAATTATCCTAAGTAAACAAACAATATAAATAGAATTGACGCACAAGATCTGTTTGCAAAATTAGCACTTTAATAAATATTCAACATATTGAAGTACGGTTTTTCTCTAGTGGTTTGTTTTCTTGTTGCCATCACTTTCCAACGATTGGGCATACTTGCTTGTTTGTCCCTGTTGATGGGCGGCTGGACATTTGGCTGTGCAATCATCTTTTATGCCTCCTAATTTGTGTTACTTTCCGGTGCTTCTCACTAGTGAGTAGCGACGAGCAAGGCTCTCTGTCTGTGCATCGTGTGTGTGTGCGTGCGTAAGCTCGCATTCCGCCTCTGCCTGCCAAGACAAAGATTGTGGATGATAAGACTGGACTGACAAGAGGATTCACTCTGTTAATTTCTTTCTTTCTATTGAATAAACACGCTCAGTTTACTGAGAGCGATGCACAGAGTAACCCGCTTGCACCCTGTTTGAAAGTCTGACACGAAGAAAACAAACACGCATGGACATGGCAATTTATTGATGCATTCTTATTTATCGTTCGATTATTTGATTTATTGATTATTGGCCAAGGGCCCAAGTGAAGGTAGTATTAGCAGGGAGTAAAAAAGTAAAAAGCATACATACAGGTACACCAGTGTTATAAAAGTGTCATACTACAAATGTGCATTAATTTTAAAACATTTTAAATTAGTTCCTTTTGTATTTAACACCTCCATTGTCAATGCTTTGTCTTCTTGTTTTCCTCATAATTTGTTCACATGGTCCTCTATTAGAAAAGTGTGGGTTGCCACTCATCTGCTTCAAACGCCAGCTCCTAGTACTGGCATAAGAGGCCAATTGATTTTTTTGTGTGATTCCTGCACCTAAAATAATGTAATCACACATTATTATTAGTTATTTAGTCAAGCCCACTTGACTCGGTATGTAGGTTTTGAGAAAATGAGAACGTCAATCAAGTAACTTAATAGCTTATACAGATGGTGGTTGATATGCCTTTGTGAATTGTGAATTGAAACGGCCTGCAAAACCCAGCGGACATAGCTTTGGACATAATTTATTGATGTCTTCCATCTGGAATATTTCAGTCATTATTATTTTTTTCTTTCCGAGAGACACAGAGTCAAGTCATCAACTAACACTAAAAGCAAGAGAATCAGGGTTCAAGACTTTCTTTTGAATGTGGCCTAATTTATGTAACTTTTTTTTGTGGAGGAATAAAAATATGCCATTAAAGTATTATGGCAGTATTTGCTGTCTTCCAGATGGATATAAATATTATGTGTAAAAAAAAAAAAAACATAATTGAATCATTGTTAAGTTTTTGTATCTGTCTGTCACTAATTGTATTAGTTTACTTGAAACATCAAAAGCAAAGGCTACTGAATGTCTTGTTTTTACCCGCAGAGCCCCCTGGGTTCCACATATACCCCAAGGAATACCACACGCCCGATGAGTATGCACACAATAGTTTAGATAAATTTGGATATAAACAGAGTCGGTTATAAAAAAAACATAGGTTGATAGGAATAGATTGGAAAAAGAATAGAATAAATTGGAAAAATAGAATTGATTTTGAAATGTGAATTCAAGATGCTGTTGGTATCATTTTCATTGGATTTCAGGGAAAAAAAGCTTATGAAGTTTGCAAATTTTGGCTTTTGAGTACATTTCTTCAGTAGTGCTATTGAACCATAAGAACTTATTCCACACACACCTCCCACTCTCTCTGGAAAAGCTATTAGATGTTTCTTTTCCTTTTGAAGGGGCTGTTGAGGGAAGGGAACCTATGACTGGGTGGGAGAGAAAAGCAAAAGCCATCTTAACTGTCTCCCACAGGTGATATCATTTGGTTGGCGTGCTGGACCAACAAAGTGGGGCCAAATGTGACATATGAAACTCCAAGCCAGCCTGAAGAGAGTGTAGTGAATATAGACAATTCCTTATGACAAATAATTATTATCTACTGCTAAAAAGATTTAAATCTCACAATTATTATTTTTTTCAAACAATCAATTAAACAATCTTGTCTTGAATGAACGGTAAAAAAGTCTAAACTTTATTTTAGGAAAACACTGTAGCTTTTTGTATTAAACATGCCAGTTAATAGGCTATTGTATGTCTAACTGTGCTTTCCGGTGAAGTGGAAATATTTACAGTTGTTAATAACACGCTAACTTAAGGTATTGTAACACTTCCGATTCGATTCCGATATTTTAATAGTGGCACTGGTATTGAGCCGTTACAATATTAGCACGAGTCAAACTTATATGTATTATTTTGTAGTGTAAAATGTTGGAAAAGTCTTAATCAAGTGAAATAAGTCAAACATAGCACAATGTTGGGTATGAAAAACACAAACCTATTAATTATTACCTGTATGTAAAGGACTTATGCTGTCAAAGTTGAGTGGTAATAGTATTTTGTTTGGGTCATTTAGTTGTCACAATAATTAATTAAGTTCAGCTTATGACGCAGTAAATATCGGACACACTTGTTACTGGATACAGTGTAACACACTTCTGTCTTGTTTATAATGACAAATATTTTGTTTTAGACTGTAAAATTGTTCAATTAAGGACATTTATTAGGTTTTATTATATGTACATCTAGCCTGTGTGCTATTGTGTATTTAGCTGTTGTGTAGCTCCTAGCTCCTATTAGCTTATAACCCACCATGTTAATCTGTTGTAAATTACTTCACTAAAATACAAGAAAATAACAACTTTGTGTGCTTCTTAAAGGAAATGTATCTGTTAACTGACTGTCCAGCTTTGTCCATGTAAATGTGCTGCAGTACTGCTTGTATGGCAGCGCTTTTATCAAAGATGTTAGATGCCAATCGATCCAATACTTTTTTTTTTTGGCTGGTATTAGACTGATATCTAATATCATTATTGACTCGGGACACCCTTACACTGGACTATATTTAAACAATGCAATATATAACATATTTTGTGTTTTTAAAACAATAATATTGTGCTTAGAATTGGCTGTAGTTCCAAATTGCAAACTAAATGATTTTGAAATCCATATATAAGCTGTTTTTCAACAACCACATTGAGGTCAACATTCTATTTTTTGGGACGGAGGATTTAAAGTACTAGGAGAGTGAAAAAACAAGGTCACTTTATTTGCTTAATTGTGTTTCATTGTATCCATCAAACCATATCCAATTGTATTTAGAATCTGCAAAGTATGTGAAAACACAGTTTAAACATTATAAGATGCCACAAATTCGGCTATTTCCGGAGATTGAAGTCACGGTAGTAACACTTCTACACTCTGTGACTTTGTTATCAGATCAGTCATACTGGAAATTCGCAAACATTTGAAATAGATTTGCTGTTTATCATTCACAATCCTTATGTAAGACATGAACACATCTGTTTTTCTTTTTTATGCATTCTAAGTCATAAATAGACAAATAAATAAAAAGTCAGCTAACATTGGAGTCTATAGGGCTCTCCATTTTGAATGCTGAATGAAGCTGAAGATAGCAGTAATGCAACATATGTGGATGCAAATTGCCATAAAACTCTAAAGAATAATAAGAAGAAGAAGCTTACACAGCACTGGCCGGCAGCATATTGAGCCGGTGTGCTGCTTCTGCTACCACTGCATCGCGTTCGGCTCGTCAAAGTTATTCTAGATTATAAATTATGACTGTCATCTGGATAATAGGAGGATTTAGCCATGAATCTAGAGGCTGTTCATCTGTGACATTCAGTTGATACCCAGAGGTGGAGACAAACACACACAGCCGAAGACAGTGTGACTGTCAGCAGCAACTTTTTTAACCCTTAGTCTGAATTAAAATTAATTCTTCATCTGAAGGGGAAGATTTGGATATCTTTTCAGTCGCCATCAAAGTAAGAGCAGACATTGTACAGTAAGCTATCGTTTTATTATGTTTGTATTTTGTATTTCTTGTTTAGCACTTAGCAGTACTGCTACATGATGCTTAGTGTTTCACTAAAGCTGGATCTGTTTAGCACACAAGCTTCTAAAACTTGTAGCTAATCATCCTTATTTTCAGGATTAAAACTATAAGGTTTTGAACCATCATTTGTGCCAAAGTAGTCGTCATTGGCTCCCACAAAGTCTGCATGATTGTTGGTAGGGAAGAGATCTACGGTTCCTACCTCTACGTCACACAATCATGTGTCTGGCTAGCTCATTATCTCTCAAAATGGCTCGGGAATCTCCGTAAGATTGATACTATTTTGATCATATACATTTACTCTTTGTAAGTCTTTCGTTGTCATACATCAGATATATATGGTAATAGCTTCAATATAGAGGCAACTTGTTTTTCCACTCTACTGGTACTTTAAAAACATCTTATTTAGTTTTTAACATGCTGGTGTTAAGACAAAAGTTTCAGTTGTGCTTTGTGCACTACTGTATATTACTTTAAATAGAAATAGTAGTTTGACAAGTAAGGCAATGAACATTTGAATCCAAACTTATTGAATCCATTTTTTATTTATTCCTGAGAGCTTAGACCAGGGGTCACCAACGCGGTGCCCGCGGGCACCAGGTCGCCCGTAAGGACCAGATGAGTCGCCTGCTGGCCTGTTCTAAAAATAGCTCAAATAGCAGCACTTAACAGTGAGCTGCCTCTATTTTTTAAATTGTATTTATTTACTAGCAAGCTGGTCTCGCTTTGCTCGACATTTTTCATTTTAAGAGAGACGAAACTCAAATAGAATTTGAAAATCCATGAAAATATTTTAAAGACTTGGTCTTCACTTGTTTAAATAAATTCATTCATTTTTTTACTTTGCTTCTTATAACTTTCAGAAAGACAATTTTAGAGAAAAAATACAACCTTAAAAATTATTTTAGGATTTTTAAACACATATACCTTTTTACCTTTTAAATTCCTTCCACTTCTTTCCTGACAATTTAAATCATGTTCAAGTAAAAAAATTTTTTTTATTGTAAAGTATAATAAATAAATATTAATTTAATTCTTAATTTTAGCTTCTGTTTTTTCGACGAAGAATATTTGTGAAATATTTCTTCAAACTTATTATGATTAAAATTCAAAAAAATTATTCTGTCAAATCTAGAAAATCTGTAGAATCAAATTTAAATCTTATTTCAAAGTCTTTTGAATTTCTTTTAAAATTTTTGTTCTGGTCCAATTTGTTATATATTCTAACAAAGTGCAGATTGGATTTTAACCTATTTAAAACATGTCATCAAAATTCTAAAATTAATCTTAATCAGGAAAAATTACTAATGATGTTCCATAAATAATTGTTTTAATTTTTTCAAAAAGATTCGAATTAGCTAGTTTTTCTCTTCTTTTTTTCCGTTGAATTTTGAATTTTAAAGAGTCGAAATTAAAGATAAACTATGTTTCAAAATTTAATTTTAATTTTTTTCGTGTTTACGTGTCAAACTGGTAGCCCTTCGCATTAATCAGTACCCAAGAAGTAGCTCTTGGTTTCAAAAAGGTTGGTGACCCCTGGCTTAGACTTTCAAGAAATGAAGGACAGTATCCTGCGTCAAAACCCCCCAAAAAACGTGACTGGTTGTCTTTTTGTCTTGTTAGTGAAGAACATTAGGGTTACGTTCACACTGTAGCGACAGATGTCCAATTCTGATTTTTTTTGTCAAATCTGATCTTTTTAGTGGCCGTTCACATTACAAAAAAAAATTTCTAATGTAAATGTAATATGACCCACATGCGGAGATGACGTCATGACGCAATGTTTACAGAAGTAAACATGACTTCCACTCTGGTCAGTCTCAGTACTGGGGCATTTGTGGACATTTCAAGTATTTTGTGCAATCAAAGTCAACATTTTCTGAACCAAATTATTACGTACAGGAGATTAAGAAGGAAGAGAACAAGTATTTTGGCTCTGGCAGTTTTAAGGGATATTTTGCTTCAATGTGTGCTTGAAGAGCGTGTCTGCGGGTGAGCAGTCAGAGACAGGAGTGGTGAAACTTTCACGTGAGTTACTAAAACATTATTTTCACTTGTTTTCTGCTTTGTTGTCAACAATTTATTTTTTAACCGTCTATTTTAGCGAATGATTATGTGACTTATCGCTTTTTGATTACGTTCTGGTCCGATGAATGCGACCTGAGTGTGGGAGTGTTCACATTAAGGACACATCGCATATATATCCTGTTTATATCCAAATACAAAAGAGGTCTGGGTTGCATATGAAAAATTCGGAATTGCACTGTTCACACAAACATGAAAAAATCCCATACAGGTCGCATATGGGCTAAAATATCGTAATTGACCTGCAGTGTGAACAAGGCCCAGGACTCCGTTAACTGCTATTGGACTTAAACTCTGTTATTAGTGGCCCGAGAGACTGGAAAGGCACAAAGGCCTTTACATCCCGACAACACCCCCTCATCCCCAACACCGCCTCCCCTCACTCACTCAGTGCAGGGACGGAGGCAGGCCAGTCGGTACAGGGAGACAGACGGAAGAGAAGGGAAGAGGGGCAGGGGGTCAGGGGGCCCAGACAGTGTTGAGACACCCTGCCAGGCCCTTTGTCCGGCAGCACCCTCCTTTCTTTATCCATCGCCTACTTGGTCCTTCCCCCTCTTCAGTTTTATATGCACTCAACTACCAGGAGTATGCACAAACATCAAATCCCCCACAAGATAATGTGTTCATATTTTTTTTATATGGAAAGGCCTTTACCAACCACAAACAAAAAATACTTTGTCCTACACCGCAACTTCTGGCATTCGATGTTAAATTCCAACAGTGTCACAAAAAGAGGTGAGAAGTGGATGAAATTTTGTATGAACGTGTGATACAGGCAGAGAGTATTGTTTTGGGACATCATTAACCTTAATACACAGGGTTTGTGTCTCAGAGTAAGTGGGCTTGTCTCAAAGTGTTTGTTTTCCCCCCCAGTTCCAAAGTCTTCGAGACTCAATCTGCTCTGTCTGAGCCTGTTTTCTATGACGTGGAAACATCACACTGGGTTGCACATAATACACATTTTTTGATCCTCTCTCCTCCTCACATTCACTCTTTCAGTGAACTATACCCCTTCTTCTATAAATGTTACCGTGGCTTTTACATGTTCAGCTAATTTGCAGAGATAATCCCTACATGCCTAATTCCCCTTGTGTTATTTTTGCTTGGCCACTGTCGTACATTCTGTGTGTGCAAGTACAGATTGCAATCTCAATTATTCACACAAAGGCACACACTGATTGAGTTAAAAATCAGTCAGTCGGTCTCAGCCTCAGGTCACAATTCATAGCCTTGTTTTGACAGTTTGCCCTGTGGGGAAAATCCATACCAATGGGTGCCTTTCATTTTTTAACTTCAGGTTCATTTTGAATGCCCTTTTAAAGTGTCTCCTGACTTTCGATTGCATCGGTCTGTGTGGCAAAGCAGCAAATCTGAAACTAAAAATAGATCACTTCTAAATCACCAACTACAACCAGATGCTGTTATGTTCTAAATGGATGTGATTGTGATTTAGATAATTTTTGATGTAAGGGTTGATTAGGGCCAGACATTTTCAGAAACACAAGAACATATTTTCTGAAGTTTTGAATGTGATTTAATTGTGTATGACAAACCCTGCCAGGATGACCAGTAATGATTCCCGAGCGCGGCCACCGCTGCTGCTCACTGCTCCCCTGACCTCCCAGGGGGTGGAACAAGGGGATGGGTCAAATGCAGAGGGTAATTTCACCACATCTAGTGTGTGTGTGACTACCACTGGTACTTTAACTTTAACTAACTTTTAAGGGTACATTGAGGTCCATAATCTCTCTTAAACTGAAGGAAACAATCAGTTCTTCTTTGAAAGTTGAACATTGTCATGTCAAAGGTTGTTTGTGTTAACCTAAGTGTGTCTGTTGTTTGTGTGCAATGTCTTCAGTGCAATAGCAGAGAGAGCATTCTATTTTCATATTATTTAAACTTTGGTCTGTTTTGTTCACTAATCCTGTTTGACACTGTTGACCAGTTCATGTGGGTTGAAGTCTACTGCTTTGGATTCTTGAATTTCTACACCTTCTGTTCACCTTTGAAACAAAAACGCATAGACGTGCAGACCAATGAGGAATTTAGGCTCCCAAGCAGCCTCCTGCCTCAAAACAACGATGTGTTTTTTGCACCTTGAGGTTGTTTAGACAGCACTACCGCTTCTTCTTCTCAGCAACAGGCTGAGGCGTGAAAGTGGTGCAGTTTTTTACTGCACAAGAGGTGTTTCTCATCAGCATCGTAAATGTCCTCACTGAAGTGAATCATTGGAATGAGAGGCACACAATGTGTGTCTAGACCTGTCTGTCTGTCAGGGTTTCATCTTTCACAGTGTTCTGATCAAACAGCCATATAGTGTAGCTGTAAACCTGACAAGGCCTGTACAGTAAGTTAGAATATACAGTTAAACTACTTTGTGGACATTTCTACCCCATTGTCTTTATGAATGAGGCACTGTATTGGACACTTATCACATTTTTGGAAAACACCTGTGCTATTGTCTTCATTCAGATGAAGTGCAATATATTCCTGGTCAGATACCGACCCTCAATATACCCTTTAATATAGTTGTGAAATATTGTATAGTAGTCATTACCCCCTGTATCTCAAAATGTTGATTTGACTAGCTGTGAACTTTAGGAAAATCTTAGTAATTCAAATATAATTCAATGTTTCAAATATAAAGATCTCCTCACCAAAGCAGTTGGTATGAGGAAATTATGAAATAATGTCGATAAAGCTTGTAACATAAAAAAAAACAAAAAACCCTCTAACAACCAATTAAAAAAAAAAAAAAAATTAAAACGCTCAACTGAGGAGGTGGGTTAGGTTGAGAAAATCAAGTGCTCCTTTTCTCTACCTCATCGCTGCCACCACAGCCTGGGGTGGCAATAGACTACAGACTGTGGTGAAGTAGGCCGGCTTCATCACGTGAAGAAGCCTACAATTTTTGGTTGTGTTTTCCGCTCCATTTGCTGAATGGCGATATACATATATATTTTTCCGGTATGTAAAAACGAAATACAAAACAGTCCTAGGTACCTGAGATACTAAGTATGTCATTATTATGACTTAGTAAGTCAATATTTGACTTAGTAATTTACTAAGTCAAAATAATGACAAAATAATGACTTACTAGGTCAAAATAATGACTTACTAGGTCAAAATAATGACTTACTTAGTAAAATTAATGACTTACTGTAAGTAAGCATTTGCAATAAGCGTTTGAAAAAAAGAGTTAAAAGTGGGGCCACATGCTGACATATGCTCAACTCATCATGCTTAATCTATTACAGCATTTGGGAAGCCTGTAGTTGATTTTTGTAATGTAAATGTTATATTTTTATCAACATGTGATAGCAGGGACCCTGCCATTCAAAACTAGGCTGCTACATTACTAATGATTAATGTAACTATAGCTGAATACCTACTCAGTGGCCTAGTGGTTCGAGTATTCGCCCTGAGATCGGTAGGTTGTGAGTTCAAACCCCGGTCGAGTCATACCAAAGACTATAAAAATGGGACCCATTACCTCCCTGTTTGGCACTCAGCATCAAGGGTTGGAATTGGAGGTTAAATCACCAAAAATTATTCCCGGGTGCTGCTGCCCACCGCTGCTGCCCACTGCTCCGCTCACCTCCCAAGGGGTGAACAAGGGGATGGGTCAAATGCAGAGGACAAATTTCACCACACCTAGTGTGTGTGTGACAATCATTGGTACTTTAACTAACTTAACTGAAAAAATAGTGCAATAGTAATTGGAGAGACTATTCATCCCTGAACACCATGGAGTTCATATAGGCTTTATGATGCAGATATATTATTATATAAACTATCAGAGACAGCTTCAGGAAACTTTTCATTTAACATAATGTCGTTTTTTGCTGCTTCAACACAGCTCAATCAACGCAGAAAAAGGTAAAGTGAAATAACTTAGTTGTTAACTGTATGTCAATAATGCTTGTCTTTCTCTCAGACAGACAGGGTTCTGCTGTCCGTTTCATGTGGGACGCACACACAAAGGCACGCACACACACGCACACATACGCACAAACACACACCGCACAGTGAGCTAACGTTACCCTAAAAGCTAATTAGCCTTCACCTCAAGGACTGCGAGCGAGCTGAGCTGTCACTTATGTTTCTAGAACGTTAACGGGCTCATAGTGATGTTACTAGCAGTTGAGTTGTAGAGGACTGGGAGGTGTTTATTATAATTTGGGGAGAGTAAAACACTTTTCTGCTCACCCCACCGTCTGTCCTCTCTGCTTGTGCCGTAAGCACTGACTCCATGCGCTCTGAATACGCACTGCTGATTGACTGTTACTGCTCTGCGTTTAACCAATCAGATGGTTCTGTGGGTGGGACAATGCTGGGGTGCACCAGCAGCTTAGCAGAGTGACATACAGACAGGGGGCAGAACGAAGCGGAGCAGCTTGGTAAGACGTTAGTTTAGGCGGTGGCGGGAAACCCTGCCGTAGATATTTATAAAACAATTTTTCCTTCCTCTATACTATTCCCCAATTGTGACGTTTTTCCCAAGTGTGACGTCAGCGGATATCTCTATATATGGTAGAAATGTACCCAAAAGTTGTTTGCGTGAGTCCGCCATTGGAGTTTTCTTCTTTTTTGCTATCCTCTTGTTGTGGGGGAGACTGGCTAGTACATTAGACTTAGACTTCCTTTTTATTGTCATTCAAATTTGAACTTTACAGCACAGATAAGAACAAAATTTCGCTACATAAGCTCATGGTAGTGCAGGATAAAAAAAAGCAATAAGGTGCATATATAAATAAAAAATATATATAAATAATATATAAATATATATATAAAATAAATACATATATATAAATATATATAAATAAATAAATAGATTACTGTACAGATAAATATATTGCACTTTTTCACATGCGTCCACGTTTATGGATGCATGTTATATTGTCTTTTTTATTCCAGCGAGTTAATCCATTTTGGGGGAGTTGAGGGGATAATTTAATTATGATGTGTTCAAGAGTCTTACGGCTTGAGGGAAGAAGCTGTTACAGAACCTGGAGGTTCTGCATCGGAGGCTGCGGAACCTCTTTCTAGAGTCCAGCAGTGAAAACAGTCCTTGGTGGGGGTGGGAGGAGTCTTTGCAGATTTTCTGACCCCTGGTCAGGCAGCGGCCTTTTTGCGATCTCCTGGACAGGAGGAAGAGGAGTCCTGATGATCTTTTCCGCCGTCCTCACCACTCTCTGGAGAGACTTCCAGTCTGAGGCATTGCAGGCATGGACATGCATCACCCGCTGTTGCCATTTCTAATATAAATGAGCGTATAATTCAAACTTATATCTGTCAGTACACTTTCAATATGGATAACGAGTAGAAGACACTGTCGAAGTGGAGGCACGTAAATAAGACCGCCCACAAAATGGCGCATCCTGAAGAAACGGACAGAAAACGGCTTAAAAACGTTCTGTAAAACGTAATCTATGCAACAATTTGACCAAAGAACCACCATTATATGTTATGAACACCACAAGGAAGTGTTGTAAATGTAGAAAAAAAAAATCATGATTCGACCCCTTTATAAGTCGTCAAATACGCCATTGCTGTTTAAGAAGCAGCCACAAAGAAAAACCTATAGACTCGACTATCGCCGCAACGTTTTAAAAGTGCAAAACAGTATGCCAGCGACGACTTGAGGTGTAAAGTGATCTATGATTTCATCATGAATATGATGGTGCTGGACAACTAGCCCTTTATCATTGTTGAAGGTATTGGCTTTTATCATGACAAACAAAATAATTTATAGTTATAAGTTAAGACATGCACCTGGGGATAGGTTGATTGGCAACACTTAATTGGCCCTAGTGTGTGAATGTGAGTGTGAATGTTGTCTGTCTATCTGTGTTGGCCCTGCAATAAGGTTGCGACTTGTCCAGAGTGTACACCGCCTTCCGCCCGAATGCAGCTGAGATAGGCTCCAGCGCTCCCGCGACCCCGAACGGGACAAGCAGTAGAAAATGGATTGATGGAAGTTAAGTTAAGGATTTCGGTCTTAAGAAGGAGGAACTTATTTGTATCAGCTTGAAAAAAAATACTGTGCATCTCGTTCAAACAAAAGCCTGGTTTTGTTAAAGGTTTGTGTTCCCATTTAAGTGCCTTATATTATTGTCTATTTATTATTTATTATTGTGTGAATGCTTTGGAGCATTCACACAATAATAAATTATGGTTTTCTTTAAACTTCTTCCTCTTCTCCAGATTTTGGCACGTTCTACCTTCCACATTTTTCACTCGATTTAAACCGTTCCAACTTCAAACTGTTCAGCCTATTCGGGAATCGCAGGCTTTCCCTTGACTAATTCCAAAAATTCCCAGATTTCCCATAACTCCAGGTTTCCGGGCTATTTTTCCCATTTTTCAAACTTCCTCTATTTCCACATTTTTCAACCGATTAAATCCATTCCACCTTCAACATATTCCACCATCCTGGAAATTTAAACTGCTTTTTTTCCAAGTTAAAAAAAAATCCAGGATTTCCAAAACTCCATTTCCACCCTTTTTTCTGGCGACTACTCCTTCCACATTTTTCAACGCATTTTAACATTCCTCTTACTCAAGACAAAAAACAAAAATGTTTTTTTGAGCTGGAAAAATTCCCGGTTTTCCTGAATTTCCAGGAATTCCGTAATACCATTTCTCAATTCAACATGGTACTACTTCAACATTTCTCGACCGATTTGAAAAATTCCAACACCAACCATTTCAACTCATTCAGACCATTCAATTATTTTACCATTTTCAAAAAATTCCCGCTATTCCCGAAATCCCCAAATTTTTGGGAAATTCCCATTGAAGTCAATTGGACATTCTTCAAAGCTTCACAACTCCCACATTTTCTTTCTGATTCAAACTGTTTCAACTTCAAAATATTCAGACTGTTTGAGAATTGTGTGCTCTACTTCAACAATTCTAAAAAAAGTCCACAAATTTCAGTTAAACTTCAGCATTGGAGTATTCACACACAATTCCTTCAGAAATTGCCTCATCTCTTTATTACTGTTTTTCTTTATTGCCTATTCATTATTTATTACTGTTTTTCTTAATACTTGCCAGGACCTGAGTCAAAATTTCGTACCGTACATGTGCAAATGTGTATGGCTATGACAAATAAATCTTTGAATCCTTGAGTAATTTTTGCACTGTTGATTTTTAAGCACCTTTAGGTTGATAAACTGCGAAGTCATAACGAAGTTTGTTACTTAAAAAAAGATTGCAACATTACAGCATAGCCCATATTTATTGCTGATAACAGTCTGTATGATTAAGCGTGACCCACGCATGTCTTTACATTGAATATGTCTCCAGAGATACTAATGTAAAGAAAATGACCCAAACCAGGAGTCTGAGCCGCCACTCATGCTGTTGCACTTTGTGCACGTCTGTGTGAGCCCACGCGGAGTTTAGTCCCAGCAGACACCCACGCAGCAGCAGGGACATAAGACACATACCAAAGAGATCACATCATTTCACACATCTACTCTCAACAAGGGCCGGTCGTACTTTTTTTTTTTTCGTCCAAAAGGAATAAGGAAACACCCTACACCGGAACCCAAACAATAAAATGTTCCCTACTTAAAGACCATTTTTATAATATTTATAAATACTTCCAGAATGTTTTTTTCATAACCACAACTTGAAATATTATTGCACAGATTCATGCTTTTGAGAAAATGTTTTCCTTCCATTCACTGTCCTTCCTTGCTAATTTGTTTCCATGTTTCTCTCATGTCATCGAAGCCTTCGCCCGGGAATGTCCAAACGTTTTCCAGCTAGGGCCGTATCAAAAAAATTGAAAAATGCAAGAGCCTGTTGGATATATTTTGTTCATTAAATATACTAAAACCAATACAATGTACGGTAGATCAATCATCCATCCATCCATCCATTTTCTACTGCTTGTCCCTAGTGGTTCTCAAACTTTTTTCACCATGTATCACCTCAGAAAAAAACTTGTCTCTCCAAGTACTGCCATAATGACCAACATTAAAATACAGTAGAAAATACTTTTTCTTGGATAGAAAAGAAAGAAAAACAATATAAAAACAATTACATAAAAAATAGTAATTAATGAAAATGTTAGTGGACCAGCAGCTCACACAATCATGTGTGCTTTAAAGACTGTATCACTTGCAGACTGTATTATTCTAGACAACAATATTGCTACACCATCCTTCACTGGGCACCGTTTACGGCCAGACAATAATAACGGTTATATTCATATGAATGAATCTGAATTAAAACAGACACACAAGTCCTACAATTTTGTAATTTTAATAATTTCAATGGCCCCCTCTAAAAATGGTTTGATCCACACCAATGTTCCCTCTAAGGTGCCTGTGCAATTGCTCATTTCTCCCTTGTCCTCGAACGGAAAATACATATCCAACTTAAACTCTAAACAAATTAAACACATAACAAATTATCCTGTACCATTTTATTAAGTGTTCACAACAGATACAACAATGACGACGTCAGCCAAGACATCTTAAGGAGGAAGTGCATCAACAATCATTTTATTGAGCAAAACTGATTACTGTCGGCCGGCCCATAACCACACCAAAACATCAGCAGCAAAACTACTATCCAACAAAACTGTCTGTCATAATCACACCAAACAAATAAATGTCATATTGACTGCAGCCGCTCTCTCTCTTTCATTTGTGTCAAAAGACCCACAAACTTGGCTCAGCCAGTGATGCGTTCACAGCCACAAAAACAGTTGGACAACTCTTCTGTATTATGAAACTTTTAAGTTCTACTCACTAAGTAATAAATACTGAGTAATTATTAACATTATTAATAATAAGTACTGAGTAACTGAATAATAACCTTCGTTAGATGCTCATAAGAAAGCTGTTTTGAATATCTCCCTAATTCTGAGGTGTCAAGGTTGGCAAGAATGGCTACAGTTGCCAGCAAAAGTAGTATTAGCAGTTTAGCTTGTACTTGTGGTGCGACCACTGGGCCCATATTTCAATTTGAAACTAGCTAATCTGTATTGTTATTTGCAAGTAGAAATTATGTTAACAGCGCATGTAGCATCATAATCTGAAAAGTGTAATGTTTACATTTTAATATGTCGTGTTTATTTTGGGTCTTGCATCCCTGAACAAACACTCAAGACTGTAAAATAGGTCTCATATTTTTTCTACATTTGTTTGGTTGTTCATCTTTTTATTACTTCGTTATTTAGGTAGTATGTTAATATATATTTTTAACTAATCTGTTGTTTTTTTTGTTGTTTTTAGGTCAAATGCTTTAAAATTGGTTGGGTAAAAACAATATAAAAAAAGTGGATGATATATAAAACTTTTTTTTTTTTTGCCATATCGCTAAAAATGGGTGCCGTTCACAATTGAACCGATACGGTACCCATTCCTGGTACATGGAAACTGATATCGGTACTCAACATGATCAATTTTCAATACTTTTGTGTGTTATTAAATATGTTTTTGATAATAAAATAAACATTTTTATTGCAACATTTTAAAATGAGCTGATAATAATAATTATTTTCCAGTTGTTATACAGTATCTTGTTTTATGATCACATTTCTGAGTCTCATTTGCAAGTATGATATTAAAGTTTCAATCAAAGTTGCAAGTCCAAGACTTTGGATGGCAGTAGTGTATGGTTTATGTGTTTTTTGTTGCGCCTTAAAAGTGTCAATAATGCAAGTAAACCAGTTGTTTGATTGTAATTTGCTTAGTTTTCATTAACAAATTTGGAGGTTTTGAAATCGCCATATAAAATTGCTAATGCTAATCAGTAGCATGTCAGTAGCAAAGCCAATTTATATTAGCATCAAACTAGCACATTTTTGGAAAAGTGGAATCTTACTTTACCTTATTTTTCGGACTATAAGTCTCTCCGGAGTATAAATCGCACCGGCCGAAAATGCATAAAAAAGAAGAAAAAAACCCATATATAAGTCGCACTGGAGTATAAGTCGCATTTTTGGGGGAACTTTATTTGATAAAACCCAACATCAAGAATAGACATTTGAAAGACAATTTAAAATAAATAAAGAATAGTGAACAACAGGCTGAATAAGTGTACGTTATATGACGCATAAATAACCAACTGAGAACGGGCCTGGTATGTTAACGTAACATATTATGGTAAGAGTCATTCAATAACTATAACATATAGAACATGCTATACATTTACCAAACAATCTGTCACTCCTAATCGCTAAATCCGATGAAATCTTATACGTCTAGTCTCTTACGTGAATGAGCTAAATAATATTATTTGATATTTTACGGTAATGTGTTAATAATTTCACACATAAGTTGCTCCTGAGTATAAGTCGCACCCCCGGCCAAACTGTGAAAAAAACTGCGACTTATAGTCTGAAAAATACGGTACTTATGTTGGAGTGTTTTTTAACTCACTTTCTTTGTTGGCATTGAAAATTGCAATATTACCTAGAGGTAGTTTGGCTGTGTCCGCTCTTAGTGCTGCTGGAGTGATCGCCAAAGTGCAAAATCCCGACTGAGTCACGCGCAACCCAGCTACTGTAGCATGACACTGTTGGATTTTACGTGAATTTGTGAACCGGCGAGATTAGGTCGGTGCCAAAAAAGCACTGGATTCTGTACCATCCCTACATATCGCCCAGCCTTAGTGCATGGTGTAAATATGTGTTTGAATGATTGAGCGGCTCTCTTCTGTGCAGTTTAAGCCCTAAGATTGACTGATGACATGTCTGGGAGCAAGTCTTTTCAGCCCAAAGTCATCTGAAAAAGACTCTCGTTCCAACCCTTAACAGGATATGCGGTGTAGAAAATGGATGTATGTATTACGGCAATGGTGTTCTTCACACTAAGTGAAGTCATACTTGCTTTGTGTGCTTTGTAATCTAAGCTTCCCAGTTATTTGTTTGGATAGGAGGTCACATGCGTGCATGCTAATGCATGTGAGTCTAGCCTTTTCCTAAAGATATTGTAAAAATACCCAACCACACATAGCACATGAGGCTGTGCAAGGAGCATTTGGGCTTCTCTTTCAACAGCCACATTAACAGTAATAGGACTGAAAGCAACACACTGGTCATGCACCAAACTTTTCATTGTAATTTCATTTCACCAACTCTTAAATGCATTGACAGGAAATGCGGTCACATGAGGTTCCATCATTGATTGCACTTGATGTTGTTCGTAGACTTAATACAATGTGGTTTTCTTCACTAACTTCTAGCAATGCCTCCTGAGCTGTTTTCTATATGGTCCCATGCACACACAGAGATACAGGACTGCGCAAAAGGCTCGGCTTTGTTGTTTAAGGGTGTGTGTTCGGACTTGTCACGTTTGGTTCGGTTATTACAAATGTTGGTGAAATTGCAAGTAGAGCTGCAGGTATCCATTATTTTAGAAATTGAGTAATCCATCTATGAATTTGTTTGATGAATCAAGTAATTGAAAAAACACTGTATTGCCTCAATCCATCTTTTATGAAAAATTGTTCAAATAAACAAGGATTTTTTTTAGGTCCTTTCTTCTTTCTTCTTATATTTTCTTATAAATGCACATACCATTGAAATTGTACTTTTACCCTGGGCACATCTCTATATATTAGTTATATATATATAAAAAAAAAAAATTAAAACTGTAGAGCTTGAACCAGGTAATAGATATAATCAAACAAAACAAAAAGACTCTTTGATAAAGTATGATGAATTGAGTGACAATGTATTCAACAATTTAACACATACGCATTTGAAAAGGTAATAATTGGAGGCGTGATGTTTGATTTTTGGACAAACAACTCGTTAGAATTAACAATAACTGTAGATGCTGATGTATCCACAGCGCTGATGTTTGAATAAGACATTGTGAAAATGGCGATAGCGACCAACATTGACTTTTAGGCTACCTTGTTTTTGGTTGTTTGCTACTCATAAGTATGAAGGGTGCTTTCACATAAGGGGTTGCAGTGTTGATGTAGTGCTATTGTAAAATGCCAGCTCCATTTGACAATTTAAATATTTCGCCACAATGTCTGAATTTTTCACTTTTAAATTATTGCAAAACCTTTGACAGCGTCTCTCGTCTTATTTGAGCCCTTTTCTCTCTTTCCCCCGCTTCTCCTTGCCGTAGGTCTGCACCCTCTAGTTCTCTAGGGCAGTGGTCCCCAACCACCGGGCCGCGGCCCGGTACCGGTCCGTGAAGCGATTGGTACCGGGCCGCACAAGAAATAAAAAAAATAAAAAAATAAAAATTTTTTTATTTTTTTATTTTTTTTATTAAATCAACATAAAAAACACAAGATACACTTACAATTAGTGCACCAACCCAAAAAAACTCCCTCCCCCATTTACACTCATTCATACTCATTCGCACAAAAGGGTTGTTTCTTTCTGTTATTAATATTTCTGGTTCTTACATTATATTTCAATATAGATCAATACAATCTGCAGGGATACAGTCCGTAAGCACACATGATTGTATTTTTTTATGACAAAAATATATACATATATACCCCCCCCCCACCCTTCCTCACAGTGCCACCCACACTTGTTTAAATGTAGCTTAAATGTAGCTAATGGGTTTCACTTTGTAAAGTGTTTTTAGTCTCTAGAGAAAAAGCACTATATTAATTCACTTCACTTCACTTCACTTCATTAGTTCCTGTAAACAGCAAATCTGGTGGCCTCAGACTTTTGCATGACACTGTACATAATAAGCCACACCAAACCCCCATAGTGCATGTCATCACTCAACACTTGTAAAGTGTAGAGGCAGTGAATGACAGCTTTTACAGTACTGCTCTTGGCTTTGTGCAGGTACAATAGTTGACCCAGATGAGGACTCGGGGAGCTCTCAGCTGCTATTGCATTAAAGAGCCTTGTTTAATTCAAGAGACTGATGTGTGGCCTTCAACTGAGCAAAATAAATTGATGAGCTAATCAATTGTTGCATAAGTTGGTGTGTTTATTTTCTCAAAGATGATCATCTACTCTCTTTTTATGTCAATCTCCGGCACCAGTCAGATCAGAGTACACGTTATACAACATAATCAAATGTACTCTCTTGCCTCCCTTTTCCAGGTCTCTGGATGGCCGCCTTCAGGTTTCCCACAGAAAAGGCCTGCCGCATGTTATCTACTGTCGCCTGTGGCGTTGGCCCGACCTGCAGTCCCACCATGAGCTGCGAGCAGTGGAGCTGTGCGAATACGCCTTTCACACAAAGAAGGACGAGGTGTGCGTCAACCCTTACCATTACCAGAGAGTCGAGACCCCAGGTATGATGTTTACCCTCGCATCAAGTTGTTTCCCCTGCGTCAGTCACTTTTTGTTTGTGTTTGTGTTACTTTCTTATGCATGTGTGTGCACGTGTGTCCATCATATAGTCCTCCCTCCTGTGCTGGTGCCCAGACACACAGAGATCCCGAGTGAGTTTCCACTTCTGGATGACTACAGCCATTCAATCCCTGAAAACACCAACTTCCCTGCTGGCATTGAACCCCAGAGCAACTACATACCAGGTAGTAGCAGCACAGTTTAGAACCCAACCAACAAGTTACACGTGGCTGATTTTGTTGTATATATCCACAAAACTAAGCCATAATTAGGAGTTGATCTTCAGTCCTTTCAAATGAAATAGTATTAAGGAGTCTAATTAACGTGAAAAATGTCTGCTGAAATGCAGATAAATAAGCATTGATTATGTTTCTCTGTAGAAAAATTGCTTTGAAGTGCAAACTCATCATTAGTGGCTTCAAAAACAATGACGAAGAAAATGTGCTGCTCATTCAGGCAGGCGAGCTATTACTTTTCCCAACCCAAATATTCATCGGTTCCAGATGAATGAGCTGGGTTGGCCTTTTTCTTCAAAAACATATTCCACTATGTAATACATGTTCAGTCAGTAAAGCGTTGTTGTGATGCTTAGCCAGTGCTTATAGTCTTCAATTCATTTATGTATTTGTCATTTTGGCTTACATTGCAGTTTTTAGTTTATCATACTGTAATTCCAAAGTGGTACCATTCTCTAAAGCTCCATAATCCTAAGGAATAAGACAATTCCTTCCATTGAGGTCACCTGGTTTTGAGGGGCTCAATAAAGGATCAAACTAAGTAAGCCTTAGGTCACTTGGTTACTCTTTTTTAATTGCAAAATGCACAAAACGACATTAGGTATATTTTAGATCAGGCCCAGTCAATTGGCGGCCCGCGGGCCACATCCGGCCCGCCAAAGCTTTTCATTTGGCCCGCCGAACATCGTCCAAATAGGCTTGATGAAACCATTAAAACTAGGGTTGATCATGTATGCATTACTCCCGCCACCTCGTAGGGGGCAACAGTGAAGCATATGTGTCACACTGAAGCAGCAGTGGGGTGAGCAGAAGAAAACTACTCATTCAACCCTGGAAAAAAAAAAAGTTTTGCCCCGAGCAAGTGCTCGAGTCATTGTTTTCTGGTGGACTTTTTACGCGATGGACACATTGATCCAGACAAGCAGCAACAATGGTAGAAATCCCAGCATGTAAGCTTCATCACGAAACTTGGTCAAACATTTGTAAGTCGATATAATTCATGCATAAAGATATTTAGTTTGTTTTGTATTGAAATTGCTGACTTCGTAATGTCTTCTGTATTTGTGGTTGTGTTGTTTTTTGTGATCAAAGCTGTAGTGTTAAATTTGACCAGTAAAGGGCGACGACGCTAATAGTGATAAGTCACATACAATGTTTGGTGTGTGAATATTGTGTAATTTCTGAATGTGTAAACATTTGTGGTTTAATTTGTGAATATATTAACACTAAACCAGGGGTGCCCAAACTACGCCCCGTGGGCCGGATACTGCCACCGTCCAAAATATGGCCCGCGGGAAGTCCAAAGTTTAAAAAAAATACATATACTTTTATTTTATTTTATTTTTTAACCTGTCCTTTCTAGCCCATTCATCAATCCATTTTCTACCGCTTGTTACTCTTGAGGTCTCCTAGCCGCTCAGGCAAATCATATTGTCTAAAAATGCATTTTCCCATTGATAACGTGACGTCAAGTGAGTGCTCTTTCAGGCAATTAGTGTGGAAAAAAAATTATGAAATTGTTGGGGACACGTAAAATAGTTTCCGAGTGTAGAGTTTTTACTTTTTGCAGTTTGTCTAATGGCGGTGTTTAAAGAATTTAACATTCGGCGACACTATGAAGTATGCAAGCTTGCTGGGCAAAGTGAGAGGAGAAAAGCTGACTATGCTAAACCATGAATTTGCTGCCCAGCAGAGTACAATGCCACGCTAAACACAGGCAAACCTGTCATCTGTTTGGGCCAGCTTCAAAGTAGCTAAACTAATTACAAGCTGTGGAAAGGCGTTCACTGATGGGGAGTTTGTAAAGAAGTGTTTGAACGCTGTTGGGGAGGAGGTGTGTCTGAACAAGAAAGATGCTCTGAACGCGGTGAGTCTGTCCGCATCTACAATTATAATGACCACATTTTTTTAACCCAATGCGGCCCCCAGGTCAAAAAGTTTAGGGACCCCTGCACTAAACCTTCTATACACAATGGACATTATTTATGTAAAATACACAATGAATGTTATACTTTTGTTATGTTTATTTTATGTTTACAAGCCTAAATGAATGAAGAAGTTTAAAGACATGAAAATAAGGAAGGAAAATAATTCAAAAGAAGGAACATCAATCCTCAACAAAAACTGGAACTTCTTTTTCTTCATACTGTTAACTGGCTGCGCATGCTGGAAACAAGTAGCCAGGGCAGAATAATGAATTTATTGACAGTGCAGTGTGAAAGCCGATGTGTTTACTTTGCAATTAAGTAAAGTCTCAAAGAAATATAACCTGCGGAGGCATTTTCTGACGAAACATCCACATTTCGATGTCCACCCCCCTGAGCCCTTGGGCTCTTGAAACTGCGGCCGTCTTCATTATGTAGTTGAATAGCCCTGCTGTAGATGTTGCTTGTTTTATAAATACATTTGTAGTTCTTATATAGTAAAGGGCTTTCTTTCCCTGTTTTGCTGCTGTGTGATGTAGTGTTTCCTACATGACTTAGGGGTAGCTTATGTCATCGTCAACTAGTTTAATTTCCATAATTGACCACAAACTGTGCTGCCAGATATCGTGAGAGAAACAAGCAACAAGCGCTACAAAACAAGCCAAGCAGGCAAGCAACCACAATATGAAAAATATAGATCCCTTTATTATTGCACTTTGCATACACAGTACTAAAATTATAAGCATAATAAGTATAAAAATCATACACTTTTTTAAATATTTTGAGACTTTTCATCCCGGGTTGATGTATGATCTTTACCTAAATGGCTATTTTTATCTCATTAATTTGTGTCATTGTGTTTTGAAACTGTGGAACAGATGTCCGAGGGAAATGTGCACAGACATGTCCTATTTTAATTTTTATTTGAGTTGTATTCGTATACATTTTATTTTTTTATGTTGTTTCCAACTTAAACTATTTTGTGTGGAAATTTTACAGTAAATGTGCATGTTTTTTATTGTGCCACAATGTTTTTTAGATGACAAAAAAATTAAACATAGTGATATCACTGTCAAAGGTGGAATGTTTACAATAAATTACAAGCCAAATAAATGTCAGAATAATTCCCACCAAAAGTGTATATACAGTACGTCTGCATTTGAATTATCCTGATACAACCTAACTGCTGCCAGTGATTATGTTCAAGATAAAAACGAGTTTCCACCGGTTTACTTCTAAAACGTACAAATACAACAACAAGTTTTCGAAACAGCTCTTTGAGAGGAATGAACACCGACTTCTTTCAAAGAAACAAAAATCTATCTGTACTGTACATAAGTTATGGGTATGAGTGTGGGGGCGTGCTGAGTCGATTTACTAGGCAGGCTTGATAAACAGGAAATGGCGGTTGAAAAATGACAAAAAAAGCAAGCACAAATAAGCTACTACTGTTTAAAAAATAAGGCCAAAACTAGATTTACAAGCAAATTTGAGAGAGAGAAAAAAAAAAGAAAAATTCAAAGTAGCTAATAAAAAGCGAACTTGGCAACGCTGGACACAAACCTTTTTCCGTGGCTTCTATATATGTTATTTGTCGCAAGCCTGTGAGTGTTTTTAAATGGACACTGCATAGGGGTACATGCTTTTATAATAATGTGTCCAAAAGTGTCAAATTACACCAGAAAAAGTTGCTAGATTTATCGTTGGTCACTAAGTTAGCAACACTGATCCCTCCTTCTAAATCTTCATATTCTCTGGCAGACTTAGTAAGTAGGAGGTGTGTTAAGAAGTCACAATGTACTATATGTTGTTGAAGCGACAAGCTACATTTACACACAATCCCAAGTGTTTGAGTGAGTGCAACAGGTAGCGCCATATCTATTCTTGGTGGTCCAAAAGTATTTGTTGCAGCCCATCACGTAGAATTATGAAAAACACTGTTATGTATAAATGCTACTAATCATGTCAATAAAATGAAATAAGTGGTTCTTAAAGACTAGAGCTTGTTGTCCAAGTTATGTGTGTTTAATATTGTTTGTTTTGTTCATTGATGGTATGTAAGTGTTTGTATTGTGAATAAATGAGTGCTGGTTTCACTGTGCAATTTTCCAGCTGTAGTCAAGCAGTGCTTATCCCATCTGTTTGCATGTTCAGAAACGCCGCCACCAGGCTATCTCAGTGAGGATGGCGAAACCAGCGATCACCAGATGACCCACAGCATGGACACTGGCTCCCCAAACCTATCACCCAACCCTGTTTCCCCCACACACAATAACCTGGGTAAGGACTGTGTGTTTCTTTCTGTTTGTTTTCTTTTCTGTCTGCACGCCTTCACTAGCAGACAAATGTTGGGATAGTGCGTCTCCCCAGTGGGAAAGCTCTGTTTGATTTGACTCCTTTTTTGTGAGAGGAAACCAGGTGATGAAAGCGCCTTTGTTTTCCTTGCACTGTGTGAGCTGTAAAACACGCCAAGACACCATTCAGGCCACACGGACATCAGTGACAATATCCGATGTTTATCGCAAGGACGGAAAACACTAGGGGGTCTTGGCAGTAGACTGCTGGTGAAATAACATCAGGTCCGTTTCTTTTGGCAGTGCAGCTTGATTCTGTACATGAAAGCCATGGTCAAAATGTTGTGAAGTATAGCGGATCCGCCTGTAATTTAACCCTCTTTGGCAACAGTAAAGGATTGAATGTTCACTATTTGTCTGGTAAACAACATATTATAATGAAAGCATGTAACTGTTGTGCTTTGTTGTGGCCTTTCAGTCTCATGTAGCATCCTTATTTCCTTCTTGAATTTTGTTTCCACAGTCTTTTTTGTTTTGTTTTTACACTCTCTTTTGTTTCCACACTCCCATAATCAGTATGTTTTAACCCAGAAGTGTCAAAAGTACAGTTTTTTTTTTTATACTATTATGTAAAATAAATACAATCTAGACAAAGTTTGTTTAACGCTCGCCTCAGCCGCCGGTACTCACTGTTCCTCTTGCTTTAACACCACAGTGAGTTGCAGGACAGGGAAACGATCAGGGATACCCAAACAAACTCGAGAGTTAGAATAGTCAGCTGTCTAGTCATAGTCATGATCTAGACAGCTTACTTGTTAATGCTGCTGCTCCTCCACAACGAAAGGAGCCAGATGAGGTGGTTCGAACATCTTATCAGGATGCCCCACCGGACGCCTCCCTGGGAAGCGTTTAGGGCACATCCGACCGATAGGAGGTCTCGGGGAAGACCCAGGACATGTTGGGGAGACTATGTCTCCTGGCTGGCCTGGGAACGCCTTGGGTTCCCCCGGAAGTAGCTGGACAAAGTGGCTGAGGAGAGGGAAGTCTGGGTTTCTCTGCTTAGGCTGCTGCCCCTGTGACCTAACCTCGGATAAGCGGAAGATGCTGGATGGATGGTTGGATGCTCAAAAAATAATAATCAACTAAAACCAATGTTGTTATATATGCATTACGTACAGTACAGGCCAAAAGTTTGGACACACCTTCTCATTCAATAAGTTCTCTTTATTTTCATGACTATTGACATTGTAGATTGTCACTGAAGGCATGAAAGCTACGAATGAACAAACGTGGAGTTATGTACTGAACAAAAAAGGTGAAATAACTGAAAACATGTTTTATATTCTAGTTTCTTCAAAATAGCCACCCTTTGCTCTGATTACTGTTTTGCACATTCTTGGCATTCTCTCAATGAGCTTCAAGAGGTAGTCACCTGAAAGGGTTTTCACTTCACAGGTGTCATAGTTTGCCTTCAGTGACAATATACAAGGTCATGAAAAATAAAGAAAACACATTGAAATGAAAAGGTGTCTCCAAACTTTTGGCCTGCACTGTATTTAAGGCTATTTATTTATATATAAATGTATACATCTAACTCATTATTATTTTTATTATATTCCACTTTGAACAATTTTTAGAGGGAAAATATTGCATATTTTGTGTTTTTGCCACAAAAACAGGGTTTAATTTGATAAAAAATCGCATAAAACTTAAAATGTTAAACTTTATGTCAACAGATAGAACCGAAGGTAATGTTAAAAGTAAATAAATGTTAATATATGACCTGTTTTGAACACTTTAATGACTCTGACCCTTTTGGGTCTGCAGTATTTTTAACAATCACCAAAATTCAGGGGTTACAATAAATGTATTGGTTTTGGAAATAAAAAATATATCAAAATGGCCCCCTAATTAGGGCTGGGCGATATGGCCTTTTTTTAATATCGCAATATTTTAAGGCCATATCGCGATACACGATATATATCTCGATATTTTGCCTTAGCCTTGAATGAACACTTGATGGATATAATCACAGCAGTATGATGATTCTATGTGTCTACATTAAAACATTCTTCTTCATACTGCATTAATATATGCTACTTTTAAATTTTCATGCAGAGAAGGAAATCACAACTAAAAAAAAATCACTATTTTTTTCATATGGTGTTGATCTGGAAATGTTTGCCTCTGCATTTTGATGGTGTGGGCATGTGTCACCGAACGGAGATGTTGACATGCGGAGTGAGCACTCTTCATTCTCTAGCAGGGGACTTTTCAAATGATGCTACATATTAGCAGTAATGCTACTTTTTATAGCAACGTTTTTGCCCCACACTTGACAAATTACGGTTGTCTGTTCGACATATTACCACTTGAAGCCAAACCACCGCCAGACGATGGACCCCCTGCTGTTTTTTGGGGGAATTAATTCTTCCTTCATTTGTTACCAGATTCGCACCTTCTCTCTCTCGTATTACCACTCTCACGGCTGCACTAGCATCACAGCTAACTTTAGCCATGCTGCTACCTCTCTGCTCCGCGAGGGCGTATACGTATGTGACGTATGACGTGACAGTATGTGACGTATGTAGAAGGTGCGCTTGTCTATATGTGAGAAGGAGACACAGGAAAGAGCAAGGAGAGCGTGTAGTGTAATGCCAGCAGCTAAAAGCAACTGCGTGAGAACGTATACTCGAATATCACGATATAGTCATTTTCTATATCGCACAGAGACAAACCCGCGATATATCGAGTATATCGCCCAGCCCTACCCCTAATGCTTTCATTTTTCAGTGTACGGCCCTCAGTGGAAAAGTTTGGACACCCCAGTTTTAACCACTTTCTGCTGTAATTGATGCCAGCCTCACTTCATCTTAATTCAGATCTCCAGCCTGTGACGTACTGCGAACCGGCCTTCTGGTGCTCAATTTCCTACTATGAGCTCAACCAGCGGGTAGGAGAAACCTTCCACGCATCACAGCCCTCCCTGACGGTAGACGGTTTCACAGACCCTTCCAACTCTGAGCGTTTCTGCCTGGGCCTCTTGTCCAACGTCAACCGCAATGCTGCAGTGGAGCTAACAAGAAGACACATTGGTAAGGGGTCACACCGCCATGTTAAAAGAATTCCCCACATATTTTGCACTCAGGCACTACTTTCACCGCATCTTCTTTGAAGTATTTGTTTAAGGGGTCTTTGCTTCCTCCAAGGCCGCGGAGTTCGACTCTATTATATCGGAGGGGAAGTCTTCGCTGAGTGTCTTAGTGACAGCGCCATCTTTGTGCAGAGCCCCAACTGTAACCAGCGCTACGGCTGGCACCCTGCCACTGTCTGCAAGATCCCACCAGGTGAGACCATAGACGAAAATACAAATAATCATGTATACATCAATAGTGGAAATAGGAACAGTAGAGGGTCAGCGTGGCACAAAAAAAGCAGGCTAAGTGACAGCTTTTTCACAGAGCAGTAACATTCTTGACCTCTCAACCTGTTAAAGCACGTTAAAAACATTATAGAAATATATGTAATTAATGTAAATATTCGCAATAGCAGCTTTCATACCGTCTCATATACCGGTAGATGCATCTATATTTATCTGTCTTGTAAATATTATCCAATACTTGCTGTATTGCACTTCTGGTTAGATGCTAAACTGCATTATTTTGCATTGCTCTGAACAAGTGTAATGACAATTAAGTTTAATCTAATCTAAGATTAACCACCTTACATTGTTCAATCTACTTTAAACTGAATGTGAGGTTATACACTGAAGGCCAAAATGATTTATACCTTGAGCCAAAATTTTTGTTAATTTAATATTTTGTGTGAAATTGTTCTTACATTTAAAAAATAATTCATGCCCCAATCTTATTGAACAATTTTGCATCATTCTAAAGAATCTTAGTAACTCATAGTATAATATAGCTCACCGGTTCTCAATAGGTTTTCAAATCAAATGTCCTATATTTGATAAAAAAAAGAAAGTGCAGTTTGAATTTTAAGGCAGTGTGAAATAATTTTCACATTGTTCCAAAAGATTTAGGGAACAATAGTCCGAGCTCCACCGACCACAGCTGTGTCTTGGTGTTTACAGAATTAAAGATTATGCTACTAAAAACTGCAACATAACGACAAGTTACACGGCATTAAAACATGGTAGGGATGCACACAAAAAATCAATTCACATCCGAATCGCGATTCCTTTTCATCGCGATTCCAAATCGATTCATAACTTTCAAAAAAAAAAGTTTTTTAATTTTTTTTGTTATTTGCTTTAAATCGTGTATTGAGTCAAGAATCGATTCTGAATCAAATCATCACCCCAGGAATCGGATCGAATTGTTAGGTGCTCAAAGATTTCCACCCCCAAAACACGGACATAGTGACTTGCTGTTCAAAACAAAAGCATGGCAGTGTTACCCTGGATTATATCATAGCAACTATGATTTCTCACACACACACACACACACACACACACACACACACACACACACACACACACACACACACACACACACACACACACACACACACACGCGCACACATTCTTGTATTTGTTACCTTCTTGAGACCTCCGAAAAATGCAGACCTCTGTAGGACGACCCTTTCTAGATATATGAAGATTTGTATTTACAACATTGATAATATATACATACTATGCAGATATAAAAAAGCTAAGCTTGTAGTTATTTTTTTGTTTGTTTAATTTTTTGTTTATAATTGGTTTTTAATCTTCATTATTTACTTCAAGTTATTACAGTATGTCTCTATATACATATTTATTTTAGTTTTTTAATTGATTTTGGCCAAAGGGTGCACATTTCAATTTCTTACATGCTCTTATTATGTATGTAGGCCAGAGGGGGAGCACTTCAAATTTTTACACACACACACACTTGTTATTTCATACTTTGACCAGAGGGGGAGCACTTTTAAAACCGACACACAGTCAATTTGAAAAATCCCTTCTTTTTGGGACCACCCTAATTTTGATAGATTTCACCACCAGGGGTGCAAATGAGACATTCTCAATTAGATACAATGGTTTTCCGTATGGGGACCATGATTTCGGTCCTAACTTGTTCACCGGTCCTCATATGGAAGGTACTTTTCCTTGTTGATGTCCCAAGAAGGGTAGAAATACACACACACACACACACACACACACACACACACACGTGACAGAGGAGATGGTCTAATGTGCCTTTGATCCCTTGCTGTCCTGTCCAGGCTGTAATTTAAAGATCTTCAACAACCAGGAGTTTGCTGCCCTGCTGGCTCAATCGGTCAACCAGGGCTTTGAGGCCGTGTACCAGCTCACCAGGATGTGCACCATTCGCATGAGCTTTGTCAAGGGATGGGGTGCGGAGTACAGGTGAGTCTAATGCAGCCGTGCCAGAGGCTAATTGAGTGCGAATCACACGCCAGAGTCGCCTTGTGCTGGGCTTAGACCCAGACAAACAAAGAGGGAGTGAGTCACTTCCTTTCAGACCATCTTCCCGCTCTTTCGGGCAGTCTGCTGCTGTGATGAAGCAGAGGCCTCATCAATAGAGACAGGCTTCAGCTGGCACGCCGGTCTATTTTTAAGCAAGCACACACGCACTATGTCAAAAAGAGATGTCAGACTTTCCCCTCTTCCGCTCCCTCCCAGTTTTCCACTCGGTCTGACTCACTGATAGTAAGAAAGCAGCCAATGATTAGCTACCACAGGGGAGAAGCTATTGTGCCTGGGAGTGGCGGCGTTCCAGCTCCGTCCGCGCTGAACGCCGACATGTGGAGACACTTAAAAACAGGATTCGGATTACTGAACCAGCCAAGACCTCCCACTTCTCAACCTCAAACCTTAAAACACACCCAAGCTGGGTGTGTTTTAAATCCTCTACTCTTTGCTTTCATTGAGGAAAACACAACACAATGCACAACTGATTTATGAGTATTGGGTTTTTTCATCATTTATCCTCGGCTCTGCCAAAGTAGTAGAACTTTCATTCATACAAATCCAGCCAGATTCACAAGGATTCTTACTCTCTTGCAGGCGACAGACGGTGACCAGCACCCCCTGCTGGATCGAGCTGCACCTAAACGGGCCCTTGCAATGGCTGGACAAGGTGCTCACGCAAATGGGCTCGCCCAGCATCCGCTGCTCCAGCGTGTCCTAGGGAACCTCCTGCTCACATGTATGTCTGGGACTGAAAACACACACCGAGTACGCAAAAGTTGACCCTCGCATTGTTTCCCCACCAGCTGTCAGTAGCACTTTTTATACATTTTATATGGCAAAAGGGGAGACGTGCATTAAAGCAGGACCATGCTAGTATGAACTCTGCTGGTTGTTGATGATCTCATGGCATTTTTATCACATCTTCAGTTGGTGAACGGAATGAGGGTGTGGTTCTTCTTGAGTTAAGAGATTCATATTCATGTTTTTAAAGATCTTCACGTTGTACATACAGTATGCTTTAACTGCAGCAATTTGTGTCTTGAGCTCTCTTGTTAGTTGGCCCATTTGAGGACTTGTGAAAGCCAAGTACAGTGGAACCCGCTTATGTCGACAACTCGTCAAATCCCGGGCTGCTTTCTTTTAATTGTTTCTAAAAAGTACCCGCTTAAGTCGATGTTGACATGCATTCATTCCTATGAAAAATTGACTGGTGTTGATCATGATCAAATGGCAGCAAGCAACCACGGCTTAACTCTGTCTCGCGTACAGCAGCTTCCTGTGCAGTGCAAGTTTAGATTGTTTGCCGAATCGTAGTCAAGTAATGCATCAGAATTAGCACAAAAAGTTTATTTTGAACCAATAATCAATAATAATCAATCAATTCCTTTATTGTCATTGTCATAATAACACTCAAGTCATACATGTCAACAAGATTTAGTTTGAGCTTAGTCTAGCGGCATAGAAACATGCATACAGTTACAATAATGTACATCACATATTTACAGTTTCACAGTACATATGCAAAAAGGGGTGGGAAGAAGCAGAGCATATTGAATCTCAACCCTTTCTCTGTTTAGAAGCAAGTCATAACACATTTGTTCACCTCCATATTTGTATATTCACTCAAGAATTAAAAAAAAAGTGAAATCACCAAAAATCCAATCTCCTTATGACTCTGAAAAAAAAATCACAGGTTAATGAATGATTTAATATTATTAGTCATTAATTGCAATTTATGAATGATTTATAGAATAAATCATTATTGAATCAATAATATTTGATTAATAAATTACAATAACAAATAATATATATCATTATTAATAAATAATTGTATTAAAAAATATATTTTGGATTTTGGTTATGTCGACAGCTATGGATGTCGACAACCGCTAATTTCAACGTCTGTCAGCTAGTCAGAAAGCCGTCGACAAAAACGGTTTCCACTGCTGGAATTCGTGTTTCAAAGTCACATGTTAATAATTTATTAATAATTCATCAAGTTATGACTTTGTAAATTTAAAATTGTTAATCACATAAATATTGAATAAATAAATGATTAAGTATTATTACAGTATTTGATTAGTAATCAAAAATTAATTATTGAGTCATTCATTGTATTATTGCAAATTATTTTTGATTTTGGTTATGTCAACAACCGCTTATGTTGACGTCTGTCAGCTCGTCTGTGAACCGTCGACGTCAACAGGTTTCACCACTTGAACCACTTTTAATCCATTAACTTGTGACTTTGGAAATGAAAATGAAAGAATTGATTCCAAAATCAATTATGAACAAATAATTGATATATGAGCAGTATGTAATTAATTAAATATGATTTCATTGTTAATTATTACTTTTATTTTTAAAGTCTCAACGACAGTCACACACACACACTAGATGTGGTGAAATGCATTTGACCCATCCCCATGTTCACCTACTAGGAGGTGAGGGGAGCAGTGAGCAGCAGCGGGGGCTGCGGTCAGAAATCATTTTGGTGATTTAACCCCCAATTCCAACCCTTAATGCTGAGTGCCAAGCAGGGAGGCAATGGGTCCCATTTATATAGTCTTTGGTATGACTCGGCCGGGGTTTGAACTCACGACCTTCTAGTGTCAGGGCGGACACTGAGCAGGTCTTTTACAAATTATTTCTAACTTTGGTTATGTCGACAACCGCCTATGTCAATGTCTGTCAGCTAGTCCGAGGAGCGTCGCCATAAACATGTTCCACTGCTGGTTTCACATTTCCTATTGTGGTCCTGGAAAAAAAAGAGCCGTTCTTGATAAACACATAGAGCTCACTGTTTATTGTTTATTGTTTACAGATCATCTGCCGCCTGCGTGAGTGTTTGTGTGTGTATGTGCCTGTGTAAGTGTGTGATTACCAAACCTCATTTCCTCCTTTCAATATAAAGCACAAAAGAGTCAGCTCCTCCTGCGACAGGACTGGTTAAGTCGTCATTGTGCATCAGGAAGAGACCAGCGTTGACATGAGTGAGTAGTTAGCATGTTAGCGACATCCACGCTGAAAGAAAGCATCTAACTTGTTCGAGTGTAAAAATGAGGAAACTTTTTATCAATGCTTCAACTCTCAGGACTGTAAAAAAAACAAAAACAGCTTAATAGTACACAGAAAGAAGTGTAAAAACAGATCTATGTTTTCAGAGTTTTTCATAAAAGGAAGCATGTAAATAACAGTAGCTACTCCGAATCTTTATTTTTAGTATTTAGTGCATACTGCATTTTATAATTATGACCCTTTATAATGTTGATGTTTGGAAGGATGGATGATGAAAGAACCTCCGGTTTTCTTCTAAAACAAAAAGTACTCCAGTATCTGAATATATTCCTATTATGTTCATTGTTTGAATGAAGCTAGCTTTTTGGTGCCCACTGATGCTAATATTTAACATTGTTGGGACAGAAGAGCACTGACTTCACTTTTTAATCCCCAGAACTTCAATTTGTTTCAGAAAAGTAGTATCTACCAATCTGAGACGTGACACTGAAAGCCACAGTCCCTAAGTTAGGGGGTCCAAAGTCCATCCCAGGAAACTGTTGTATGCCCACAATAAAAAAAAAAAAATTTTTTTAATTTTTTTTTTACCAGCAACTTGTTTATTTTTGTTAGCCTGCAACTTTTTGTTGTTAAAACAAACATTATGCATGGCCCACATCAGAACAACAATTCAAAAGTCCCCAATTTGGATTTTCAAAAATTATTTAAATACAATTGCACATCAAACAATCTACAATTGTCATTAAAAAATACCAGTGATTATTTGATGTTTTTAAATTATAGATGAGAAAACCAAAAACTAAAAAGATATGCATCTTAAAAAGTAAGAATTTATTTGAAATTTGTATTCATTCCAGTAGTTCCTTTCAAAAAAGTGAAACCTTTAAATTGTATAAATTCACTACACAGAGTAAAATATTTCATGAATGTATTTCTTGATTATTTTAATAGGCTTATATCTAATGAAAAAATGTATCTCATAAAATGTGGGAAAATACCCAAAATAAATGCAAAGGGGGGGGGGGTCCATCTGTCTTTATCTATACGTATATTCATGTATTTGCATATATGTACTGTATGTATATATGTATGTGTTTATAAATATATATATAGTATTTGGATGATTGGGAATTTTTTAATTAATACATTTTAGTTTGAAAATAGAGAACATTTGTTGGCCTCTATATTTATACAGTTTTTAGATAAGAATACAAATTTTAGAATTTACGATTTAATTACATTTTAAAACATTTTTCTTAAGTTTTTAAATAATTAAATTTAATTATTTAAAAACTTAAGAAAAATGTTTTAGCCTTTATATTTATACAGTATTTGGATAATCAGGAAATTTATCAATACAGGTTTTAGATTTAATTCAAAAAATAAATATATATATATATATATATTCATACAGTATTTGGAAAGGCTAGAAATGTTTTTTATACAAAGTTTAGATCTATAAAAAATAAAAGAGGAACATGTTTTGGCGTACACATATACAGTATATTCATATATTATTTTGATAATCAGAAAATGTAACAATACAAGTTGTAAATTTTAAAAAGCATTAAGAAAAATATTTTACAAATAAGAACACACTTTTTGGCCAATATATTTATACATATATATTTTGGGATAATAAAGAAATGTTTCAATAAATACATTTTGGATTAAAAATAAAGAAAAATGCTTTGGCCTACATATATTTATATATTTTGTAGATAATAAAGAAATAATTTAATCAACACATTTTGAATAAAGAAAATATTGGTCTATATATTTATATATAATTTGGATAATTAGGAACTATATTAATACAAATTTGAAATACAGAAAACTGTAATGGGCTTTTTTTTCTATATAGTTCCGGTAAATATATTTGACTGTCATCCATTGTATTGTTTTGAGTGTGTTTTATAAACACAGATTTGAAGACTAGCCAAGTACTTCTTTCATTTTTTTTTCATGCGGCTCCTTGGTGTAAAAAGTTTGGACCCTCTGCCTTAGGGGCTCTTATTAGACCCCTGTAATAACTTACAGCGCTTACACTTCTCCAAGCTCTTGTCATCTTTATTGGTTTTGATTTGTCCTTATGTGTGAATTGTTCATTTTAGATGTCTGATATACACTTGTCTTTTATGTGCTTTGTCTATTTGTTTGGTCTATGAAATAAAAAAATAATAATATCTTCTGATTCTTGGAATGCACAGAGCAAACGGACATGTGCTTTAAAAGTACATTACAATTAAAACACACAGATTTTAACAGTCTGCTTCTTTGGGATTTCCCTGCACCCTGAAGCTAATTTGTGCTCTCAAGCAGACACAAACAATAATCACAGAACGCTTACTTCTGAACTTGCCGCTACGTTGCAGACTATAATGAAAAGCATAACCATTCCTCTTGTCACAGACGCACCGCAGGGGTTAGAGTATGAATGCAGACTTTGTTCTGATGCCCTTGAGCTGAAAGGGGCCCAAACACTTAACAAACCACATCTTTACTGCCGCCACAAATGGTTGAGAGAGACAGAACTGTTGCCGGGCTCCACAGGTGTTGCAGGATGGGTGAACTTTGAGACAATTAGTACATTTGTGGCACTTGGACCAATACATAATTCAATACATGTTGGTGGGTGATAAAGGTACTGATATAATAATGCATTATTACAGTTGGAGTTAAACGATGTACAGTTTTAACAGTGACTTTTTAAATTGGCATTGTCTTGTTTGAATGAGCAACCTAAATAATGTTTCCTGGATAATTCAATGTATTCATGATAAAAAAAAAAATATATATATATATATATATATATATATATATACACTGTATATTTAGAAAAAATACTAGTTTTCCTTATAGTAGTGCAGTAATGCTGCAGCCATGCTGTACAATATTGATGAAAGCTGTCGTGATGCCACACTGCCATCTGCTGGCCACTTTCACTACAAGCACTGCATTAATGAGCTCCAGCAATTAGACTGTATCACAGAGTTTTTCATCTTCATAAAGATAATAATGTTCATTTGTGGTTAAGACTGTTAGATGAGTGGTAATTTCACAATACATTGGTGGTAGTAGCAACTGAATTTCATTTAAATACAGAAAAATGTATGCGTTATATAATGTGGGGACCCAAGGACAAAAAGGGAAGTGCAAATAAAATGTTTGGTAAAAATCTATTTTATTTTCTATTTATACAACAAATTTCACACACAGGAATCCCCAAGTAAAAACAAATACTAAGTACTTAAAAATGGTGTGTGTGTGTGTGTGTGTGTGTGTGTGTGTGTGTGTGTGTGTGTGTGTGTGTGTGTGTGTGTGTGTGTGTGTGTGTGTGTGTGTGTGTGTGTGTGTGTGTGTGTGTGTGTGTGTGTGTGTGATTAAAAAAAAAAGTAATAAGTCAACAGAATACAAAAGATAAGAACCCATAAAATAGTTCAGTATAATGCCTAATTATAAAGGTGTGCCTCAATCTTTGTTTTAAATAATATCATTGGTCTCTGAAGTCCTGAACTTTTCAGTCGGGTGTTCCATAAGTTATTATCTTGAATTGATATCCAGCCCCCGCCACCCTGAGAGAGACAAGCTGTAAATAATGAATGAATGGATGGATGAATTTACTAGAAATGTTATACAAATAAATGTTGTTTTTAAAACATTGTCTATTGTTATTATTGCATATTATTATTTATGTAATTATATATATTCCATTAAATAATGTATATACCCCATGGTTCTGTAATTGACAATTCTAAACACTAGAGAAATGGCGGGAAAAAAACAGGAAATGGAAACAAAAATAAGAGCACTAAACAGGAAATAATACCAAAACAATAAACAAAAGTCAAGGCAGTCATAAAGTTTCATTATATTGTATTATATAATACAATCTCTCAGTTATATTATAAAAGACAGTTATCAGAATTGAATCCAATACAATCATTTAAAAAAAATTATTTGATCAGTTAATTATAAAATGTAATACAAAAATAAAAACATACTTAAAGTATTATTGTTATGAAGTATTTTATGAAATATAGAATACAATTGTAAAATGTTGTATTTAATTTGTTTTATTATAAAATACAATACAAATTATAAGATATAAAGTATTACAATATTATAATATAAAACATGTTATAAGGTTTAAAGATAGGCTACCTGTTTTTAAATTTCCTTTGTTTTAATATAAAAACAGTACAGACGTTACAAATGATAAAATATAGAGTAATACAATAATATAAACTATATAATAAAATACAAATATTTATGAAAAACAAATGTTATTTTCATTATAAAAAAATAACTATTTAAAAAATAGCTATCTATTTAATTTATCCATCCATCTATTTTCTACCGCTTGTCCCTTTATAACCTGCATGCTTAAAACTGACCAACTGTCAAACCATGCTAATTATACCAAAGTTTATCCCCTAAAAAGTCCCATTTAGATTAGGAATATTGTCACGATCTGGTGAGCATTTAATATATAATATAATGTGACCCCAAGGATGCGCAAATAGCAGACGGCGTGCAGGTAAAAGTATATCTATTGGCAACAAGGAGGGTTTTTAAAAGGTGTAAATCTTAATTGTTAAATTGTTTAACAGTTCCCTTTTATGCATTTTAAAATGTATGTCTTAACATATTACTTTTCTGAAACTGCTCTGTGAGATGTGCTGTGGACTTCTTGGCCAGGAACTGAAAGTAAAGGTGCTTCAAAACCCAGACCAAACAGGAAATACTGACAAAACAAGAGAACCAATACAGGAAGTGATTAAAAACAACAACACAGGAAGTAGAAACAAGAAATAAGAGCACTGGACAGGAATTAAAACCTCAAACGCAGGAAAACACGAAAATGACCAAAGTGTCTGTAGCAAGCCTGACAAATCTCTTGTTGAACTGAAAGATGATTTTTCTTCCAATAATTACAACAATATCTATTACATCTTCATGTTGCCACGAAGGAGAGGTTTTAATCACGATATTCAGTCAAATATAGAAATACATGCAGGTCGCACATCATCTACAGTGCGTCCGAAAAGTATTCATAGGGCTTCACTTTTTCCACATGTTATGTTATGGCCCTATTCCAAAATGGAATAAACAAATGTTTGTCCTCAAAATTCTACAAACAACACCCCATAATGTTAATGTGAATTTTTTTTTTTTTTTTTTCAAATTTAGTAAATTCTTTTTGAAGTGAGCTCAGGGCCATCCTGTTTCAACCAGTCATCCTTAGTAGAGATGTCCGATATTATCGGCCGATAAATGCTTTAAAATGTAATATCGGAAATTATTGGTATCGGTTTTTATTATCGGTATTGGATTTTTTTTTTTTCTTTTGTTTTTTTTATTAAATCAACATAAAAAACACAAGATACACTTACAATTAGTGCACCAACCCAAAAAACCTCCCTCCCACTCATTCACACAAAAGGGTTGTTTCTTTCTGTTATTAATATTCTGGTTCCTACATTATATATCAATATATATCAATACAGTCTGCAAGGGATACAGTCCGTAAGCACACATGATTGTGCGTGCTGCTGGTCCACTAATAGTACTAACATTTAACAGTTAATTTTACTCATTTTCATTAATTACTAGTTTCTATTACTGTTTCTATATTGTTTTACTTTCTTTTTTATTCAAGAAATGTTTTAAATTTATTTATCTTATTTTATTAATTTTTTTTAAAAAGGACCTTATCTTCACCACACCTGGTTGTCCAAATTAGGCATAATAATGTGTTAATTCCACGACTGTATATATCGGTATCGGTTGATATCGGTATCGGTAATTAAAGAGTTGGACAATATCGGAATATCGGATATCGGCAAAAAACCATTATCGGACATCCCTAATCCTTAGGATGTTTTAATGATTTGGTGAGGCACACACCCGTCTTTATGTAAGGTCCCACACTTGATAGTTCATGGTAGAGCACAACCCCAGAATGAAGTCGAAGGAATTGTCTGTAGACCTCCGAGACAGGATTGTGTCGAGGCACAAATCTGGGGAAGGGTACAGAAAAATATCTGCTGCCTTTGAAGGTCTCAATGAGGACAATAAATAAGAGAAGTTTGGAACCACCAGGACTCTTCCTTGAGCTGGCCGAACGTCTAAACTGAGCGATCGGCATTCTTGCCAACCCTCCCAAATTTTCCGGGAGACTCCCGAATTTCACTGCCTCTCCCGAAAATCTCCGGGGACAACGATTCTCCCGAATTTCTCCCGATTTCCAGTCGGACAACAATATGCGAACCTGAGTGAGGACAGCCTGTCGTCACGTCCGCTTTTCCTAAACATAAACAGCGTGCCGGCCCAGTTACGTTATAACATCTACGGCTTTTGGAGAGTGCACAACTGCACACACAACAAGAAGGAGACGAAGCAGAAGAACGAAGAAGAGACAGTATACGCTTGCAAGTTCCAAAATGATTGGAAAGAAGAATTTCAGTTCATCCAGGACAGCTGGAAGGGAAAGGGGTATGCTGCCTGCAAATTTTGTAGATCAGACTTCTCCATTGAACACGGTGGCCGAATGGATATAGTCACTCATGAACGGTCAGAGAAGCACAAGGCGGCGGCAACGCAGCACCGGTCCCTGTCCAGTATTATGGGCCATCTCGCTAAATGGAGACCCGAGGGTGTAACATATGCCGAGACAAAGATGGCTATGCTCAAAGCTGCAAGCAACATCCCGTTCTCATTTGCGGATGTTTTCAACAAATCCGTGAAGGACATGTTCCCGGATTTAGAGATCGCTCGCCAGTACTCAAATGGCAGAACAAATGCTACTCAAATAGTGAAAGGTAAGTGTTATTTTTTTTTTTTAAGTAAGCAGCAAGTTCAGTACAGTTAGTAGAACAACTGTGTTTTCATTACTGTTTACTGTACTATATATATATATATATATATATATATATATATATATATATATATATATAAGAAATACTTGAATTTCAGTGAATTCTAGCTATAAATCAGTGACATGCGGTCACTGGAGGCAGGTGAGGCGGGGCCTCACCTTCCATCATGGAAAGAAAAAAAATTTAAAAAGAAAACAAATTAATTCAATTGTTGTGTGTATTCAGTGATTATACTATAAAGTTATTTTCCATTTAACTTCACCAGTTTTAGATTATTTTTAATCAAAATCGCTGAATTTTCACATTTGCCGTTCAAATACTGAGAAGAGAGATCAGCAGCCAGTTGAGGCACGTCACTCAGTTGTGCCTCAACATGGATTGCGCAATGACTCGGCTAACTGCTGGCCTGCTGTGCAGTGAGACCGTATTGCTATATGAATTATATTATACATTTCCATAGTTTAGTTAGCTGAGGTATATAATGTACAGTGTATTTTGTCAACAACTGTATGTGTCACACCGCGGTGAGGGATGTCTTGTCTTGGTTTTTTCTGTCTTGTGATGTGCATGTTTTAGTTTGAAAAGTAACTCTCTTCTTGTTTCAGGTCACTTGCCCTTCCTTTTGTGTCATCAGACTGACGTCATCCCGATTCCCTAATTGTTTCCACCTGTTCCCTATTACCCTCATGTGTCTTTATAAGCCCACTCCTTCCTTTGTTCTGTGCCAGATTGTTTCGTTTATTCGTACTCTCTAGCATCCATGCCCATGTCCATGCCTTGTCTTGCCTTGCCTCGTCTTGTGCTTATGTTCTTTGATTCTGAATCCCTTCGTTGCTATTTTGAGTTTTCCTTTCTTCCTCCTCAGCAGAGTGATTTTTTGTTATTTAGTTTATTCAGCTGAAGTGGTAAGTTTCAGTTATTTTTCATTCTTTCCTCACATTTTTGAGTGACAATTTTTGTTAATACTTTATTAGATTAGATAGTATAGAATTTTTCATAGTTGTTGTTTCTTCCTTCAGTTGGAGCGTTTTTTGTTTATACATTTTATAGCATATATTAATTATAGTTCGTCTTTGCTTTTGTGTTTTCCTCCGTTCGGAGCGAATTTTGGTTGTTCCTATTTTTTGGAACCTTTTTTGCCGGTTAGTTTTAGGATAAATAGATATTGTAATCCTTGACTTTGGAGGTGAAAAGGAAGCTGTCAAAATAAAAGCCTGTCTAAGTTCCCTACTCTGCATCTGAGTCCTATCCTTTTACCAAGCCCTGACAGTATGTGTGTAACATATTTCTTGTGCTGAGCTATCATAAAACTGCTGCGAAGATGCACTGTGTGAGGCTCGCAGTAATCCCGCCTCCTGGTGCCGGTTAATGCACCCCCGCCGCAGAATGCACCCCCCCGACGGGAGTGCCACACCAACCAAAGCCCACACCCAAACCCTCCACGTGCAAGACCGAATCCACCCAAAAAAGGTAACTTAACAAGAAGCCAAAAAGTGCAAAAACAACAATGCTCGCGCCGGAGGAGCCGTGAACGACTGCAGGGACACAACATTAGGTACACCTGCAAACTGCAGCACGGATTTCATATTTCATTCATTCACAACTCCTCCAACACGAACACCACTGTTCCAGCACTTATAAGTAAAGCTAAGACCATAATAACGTTTTTTTAATAAAATGTGCTTTTTTTGTGTGCTACAGTTTGTATGTGTAAAGTTAAAGTTTAGTTAAAGTACCAATGATTGTCACACACACACTAGGTGTGGTGAAATTTGTCCTCTGCATTTGACCCATCCCTTGATCACCCCCTGGGATGTGAGGGGAGCAGTGGGCAGCAGCGGCGCCGCGCCCGGGAACAATTTTTGGTGATTTAACCCCCAATTCCAACCCTTGATGCTGAGTGCCAAGCAAGGAAGAATGCTGGTATGAGCTTTTAAACATAACCCGTTAACTGCTGCCAATCAAATGGTGAATAAGATACTCTTTAGGGTTCATATGTTTGTAAATCTGACTGTGATGAAGTCAGTGCCTCACCAGCCATCAACCTCACCACACGTCACTGATATATATATATATATATATATATATATATATATATATATATATATAAGAAATACTTGAATTTCAGTGAATTCTAGCTATAAATATATGCCTCCCCCTTAACCCCACCCACCCCGACCCCGCACACCTCAAAAATCTTCCCCCCCCCAATCTCCCGAATTCGGGAGTCTCAAGGTTGGCAAGTATGGCACCCCGATCTCTGCAGCAATCCACCAATCAGGCCTGTATGGTATAGTGGTCAGACGGAAGTCATTTCTTAGTAATACGTTTGCCAAAATGCACCTGAAAGACTCTCAGACCATGAGTAACCAAACTCTCTGGTCTGATGAGACAAAGATTGAAGTCCTATGCCAAAAAACATTAAAAAAGATGTGAAGTCCTCAAGGGCTTATTTTGAAAGTGTAATTATGTTTATAGATTATATGTTATCTGTGGTTGTGTTCCCTAATTTGAGTGACCTGGACATAATCTGGACTGTACATAAATGCTTATTTTGAAAATGTAATTTTGTTTATATATTATATGCAATCTGTTGTGTTCCCAATTTTTTTTTTTTTTTTTTTTTTTTTTTCAGTGTACATGAGCCCGACTTGGACATTATCTGGACTGGACCTGGTTTTAAAAACCCTTTAAACAAATCTAATTTCATTTACAACCTGGTCTGAAGATGAGGTCCTTTTATTTATTTATTTAAAAAAAATAAAAAATAAAAAAAATTAAAAAAAGATAAATAAATAAACATTTTCTTGGATAAAAAAGAAAGTAAAACAATATAAAAATAATTACATAAAAAATAGTAATTAATGAAAATGTTAGTGGACCAGCAGCACATATAATTATGTGTGCTTCAGGGACTGTGTCCCTTGCAGACGTGTTGTTTATGTTGTGGGAACCAGAAAATTGGTAGCAGAAAGAAACAACCTCTTTTGTGTGAGTGGGTGTGGATGAGTGTGAATGGGGGAGGGAGGTTTTTTTTTGGGTTGATGCACTAGTTGAAAGAGTATCTTGTGTTTTTTCTATGTTGATTTAATAAGAAAAAAAAAAGAAAAAAAAAAAAAAAAAGATTGAAGTCCTTGGCGTGAATGCCAGGCGTCATGTTTGGAGGAAACCAGACCAATACCATCCCTACAGTGAAGCATGGTGGTGGCAGCATCATGATATGGGGATGGTTTTCAGCAACTTTTTTGGAATAAGGCTGTAACATAACAAAATATGGGAAAGGCAAAGTGCTGTGAATACTTTCCGGATGCACTGTAGATAGCACGCGTTTCTTCAATACCAATAAAAGAACAAGCTCACTTTCCCATCATTTATCAGTCCAACATTGAAGGCGATAAATGACGACCACCTGATAACATCTAATTGTGATGAAGTGACCACTTGTGGTGCAGTGAAAGGGCTTTGAAGTTGTCTCTTGTGTTAATAGAAATAAGTGTGAACAAAGATGAACAACGTCCGCGTTAACTCCTCATAAAGGTCACGCCGGAGCCGTGCGGAAAAGCAAAGGTCACTTTTTAATGTCCTGCTTACTCCTGCAGTGTCCACTGATGACTGCACACCCACTCTGATGTTTTTATTTATGTGTGCCTGGAGTGCCGTCACAATGCAGTTATTATGAGCGCGGCACACTGATTGGGAAAGCAGAGGAAACATACTTACTGACATCCATGGGCTGTCAGTAATGTGATTAATGGCGGAAAGAAGCGGAGTCACATTTTGAACCGGAACTAATAACGTGAACAATCTGTCCAGCCTGCTGCCAGCTCAACGCCAAGCTGAGGAAATACAACTGGAAACTTTCAAAACATTTGCCAGCATGTACAGCTTTTATACCAAAGTTATCAATATACACATATATATATATACTGTATATATAATATGTAAATATTACATATATGTTATATTTTATATTGCTACTCTGGTAAATTTTTTGTCTACTTTATACCTGTATTATCCTTTCCATCCTTACCCTTTCCATCCTTTGTAACTGAGCTACTGTGTGGAACATTTTCCCTTGTGGATCAACAACGTTCGTCTAAGTCTAAGTCTAATATCACCATATTGGTATAAAACTAATCCATATGTACATTACTATCAGGGATGTCCGATAATGGCTTTTTGCCGATATCCGATATTCCGATATTGTCCAACTCATTAATTACCGATACCGTTATCAACCGATATATGCAGTCGTGGAATTAACACATTATTATGCCTAATTTGGACAACCAGGTATGGTGAAGATAAGGTACTTTTTAAAAAAATTAATAAAATAAGATAAATAAATTAAAAACATTTTCTTGAATAAAAAAGAAAGTAAAACAATATAAAAACAGTTACATAGAAACTAGTAATTATTGAAAATGAGTAAAATTAACTGTTAAAGGTTAGTACTATTAGTGGACCAGCAGCACGCACAATCATGTGTGCTTACGGACTGTATCCCTTGCAGACTGTATTGATATATATTGATATATAATGTAGGAACCAGAATATTAATAACAGAAAGAAACAACCCTTTTGTGTGAATGAGTGTGAATGAGTGTAAATGGGGGAGGAAGGTTTTTTGGGTTGGTGCACTAATTGTAAGTGTATCTTGTGTTTTTTATGTTGATTTAAGAAAAAAAAAGAAAAGAAAAAAAAACGATACCGATAAAAAAAAAACCCGATACCGATAATTTCCGATATTACATTTTAACGCATTTATCGGCCGATAATATCGGCAGGCCGATCCCTAATTACTATTACTTGTGAAGGGGAAGTGCACTTTTTGGGGGAATTTTGCCTACAATCCTTAAGTGAGAGACAAAAAGACACATTTTTTATTTTTTTTTGCATTCTAGCATGTCAAAATCGGCTGGATCTTGGTGGCTCGCAATGCAGTTAATGGCAGCAATCAATTCTACCTCTAAATCACTTTGGAAATGCATTCAAAAACCATCAAGAGTACATATTTACATTTCGTAACTTTTATAATAATAACCAAGAGCGAACACTGAGGAACTGTTTATCTATCGTAGTAACACATTGGCATGCAAAAGCTAACGACGCTAAGAGATAAGCTAGCTTCTATGTCAACACGAAACGCGTTTGAGTTTGTAATGCACAACAATCCTTTAAGACACCAATCTGAACTGAGTGAAAAACGAACAATCATATTACAGTATTTGTAAAGTATTAGCCCACATTTCATGTTTTGTTTGTAAACAGCTATCTCAACAGTGTATGTACTGTAGTTGTGACAACAAGCATGAAGTGCTGCATGTATCACAATAAATATTAAAGTGATTCACTCAATGGACAGTTGTCTGTTTGGTCAAGCTGGCGGGGGAATTTTTTCCCCAGTTTATTTGGGTAAGCACTCCATTTATGTCAACATAGCATGGCTTCAAGTTCCACATTTCGCAGCTTCGAGTCACGCCGACCTCATCTCTCGGCTTTCGTCCGCTCCAACGTCTCACCCTTCCTTCGAGCCGGCTTCGAGTTGCAGAAGCAGCAGTTCATCCTCCGTATATTCAGCTTCAAAAATATAAGGTTGTGAATCCTCATTTGTCCAAAAATAGTCACCCCTCGTTGTTTGTTACCAAGTCTACCATAATTAAAAGACACACACGTCTTTGTTTACAGAAATAGGGAAACACATTTGTTGCCAGAAATCGGAAGAGTGTGTTGCTATGGAATGGATCTTTTTTTTCTTCTTCTTGTTTTATAAATGTTTTATTTATTTATTACATTTTAGTATTCTAAGGTATTTTTTACTATTGTTTTGTATTTATCCTTATGTGTTACAATGTAAATGTGACCCTTTTTTTGTTTCAAATGGTTTTTATCTCTGTACAGCACTTTGGCCAACTGGGGTTGTTTTTAAATGTGCAATACAAATAAATAAACTGAACTGAACTGATGGAAACGGAAATCAATGTGCTGAAGAAATCAGTCCCGCCATTGATTAAAATGATCAAAATACGGTAAATATTGAACAAATTACATATTGTTATGAACGTGTCTGTGACTACATTATATATATACTTGCATTTAGAGATGTCCGATAATATCGGCCTGCCGATATTATCGGACGGCGCTAAAATGTAATATCTGAAATGATCGGTATCGGTTTTTTATTATCGGTATCATTTTTTTAAATTTTTTTATTAAATCAACATAAAAAACACAAGATACACTTACAATTAGTGCACCAATCCAAAAAACCTTCCTACCCCATTTACACTCATTCACACAAAAGGGTTGTTCCTTTCTGTTATTAATATTCTGGTTCCTACATTATATATCAATATATATCAATACAGTCTGCAAGGGATACAGTCCGTAAGCACACATGATTGTGCGTGCTGCTGGTCCACTAATAGTACTAACCTTTTAACAGTGTATTTTAGTAATTTTCATTAATTACTAGTTTCTATGTAACTGTTTTTATATTGTTTTACTTTCTTATTTTATTTGATTAATTTTTTTTTTTTAAGTACTGTAGCGTTAGATGGGTTTAACAAATGTCTTTGCTTGAAGAGGTCAAGAATTGTTGACGCAATGTGCGATCATTTGTACTTTTAATGATCACGTCAATTTCAAAACACACACACACAAGTGAAAGCAAAGAATACTTAGTCAACAGTCACACATATCACACTGAGGGTGGCCCTATAAAACAACATTAACAGTCACAAACATGCACCACACTGTGAATCCCCACCAAACAAGAACGACAAACACACTTCTGGAGAACATCCGCACCGCAACACAACATAAACACAACAGAACCAATACCCACAATCCTTTGCAACACTAACTCTTCCGGGACGCTACACAGCCCCCACCTAGCTGGGTTCGTTGTCCCCAACAGCCCATGCGTTCATCACAAAGTCCCGCAAGTGCTGAGGCAACCGGCGTCGTCGACGCCCCTCTGATGGCGGCTGGCTGCTACCACTGTCTGCAGGTAGGTCGGAAGTGGGGGTTACCTCAGCATCCTCGTTGCTTCCTGGGGGTATCTCCCGCTCCGGCAGGGTGCTTGACTCCAAGTTCCCCCGGCTCTGGTCCAATGGCTGGTATGGGGCCAAGCGGTCTCGGTGCAGCACCACCAGCCGGTTCCGAGGTGCCAGCCGTATCCGATAGACCACGTCGGACAACTTCTGGAGGACCTTGCAGGGTCCCACCCAGTGGCTAGTGAGCTTTGGGGAGAGTCCTTTCTTTCTCACCGGGTTATAGACCCAGACATGCGCGCCTGGTTCAAAGTCCTGGCCTCGACTGCGGAGGTCATATGCCCGCTTCTGTTGGACCCCAGCCTCCGTCAGGTTGGTGCGGGCAAAATCGTGGGCCTCCCGCAGCCGCTCCACAAGGTTGTAGTAGTAGTCCAGGCCCGGTGCTCCTCTCACTTCTGGTTCTGGGGCTGGGCCAAAAACCAAATCAACAGGCGTGCGCAGTTCGTGACCAAACATCAATGATGCAGGGGTGCAGCGTGTGGACTCCTGCACCGCTGTCCTGTAGACCCAAAGAATGAGTGGGAGGTGTAAATCCCAGTCTCTCTGCCGCTTGTCGGTGAGGATGGCAAGTTGTGTGGCCAAGGTTCTATTAAAACGCTCCACCAACCCGTCACTCTGAGGATGCAGCGGCGTGGTGCGAGTCTTTTTCACACCCAGGCGACGGCACACCTCTTGGAATACCCGGGACTCGAAGTTCCGTCCCTGGTCGCTGTGCAGCTCCTCTGGAGCTCCAAATCGGCAGAACATCTCCGAAACCAATCTCTCTGTCGTTGTCACAGCGCTCTGGTCGGGTACCGCATACGCTTCTGGCCATTTCGTGAAGTAATCCATGGCCACCAAGATGTAACGGTTTCCGCTATCAGTGAACGGAAATGGGCCTAGAATGTCCACACCCACTCGTTCCATGGGGGCCCCCACCTGGAACTGCTGTAGGGGAGCATGGGAGCGGCGTGTGGGGCCTTTCTTTGCTGTGCAGGCATCACAGCGGTGGACGTGCATCTCCATGTCACGGCGACAGCCTGGCCAGTAAAAGCGCTGCCTCAGTCGGAGCAAGGTCTTGGTCACTCCAAAATGGCCAGTCCCTGGGAAGCCATGCATCACTTCGAGGACCTGAGGCCGCAGCACACGGGGCACCACGAGTTGGAGGGCAGCATGTTGTCCTGTCGGGGCTTCCCAGCGACGATACAGCAGGTCGCGAGACAACAGGAGGCTGTCCCACTGGGAGTACAGTGCTTTGGTCTCAGTGTCCAAGTGCACCACTGTGGCCCATTCCGGTCGCTGCTGTGCCCCCACCCAGCTGCGAGCTCTCTCAAGCACTGGGTCTTGTCTTTGATGGTCGATCAATTGTTGGGGAGTGAAGCTGTCCAGGTCGACTGAGATGTCATGTTGCCTGACTGCAGCTACTGATGGGTCTGGCATGCACCGCTCTTCGGCCCACTGGCAGAAACGACACGCCTCCTCACAGGGCCGTCTGGACAGTGCATCAGCGTTGCCGTGCAGGCGGCCTGGTCGATGAGAAATCGTGAAGTCATATTCCTGCAAGATCTCGACCCACCTGGCCAGCTGCCCCTCGGGTTCCTTGAAGTTCAGCAACCAGGTGAGGGAGGCGTGATCCGTCCGCAACACAAACCGTTGACCATAAAGGTAGGGACGGAAATGACGAAGGCCCAGGACAATTGCCAACAATTCCCGCCGGGTGACGCAGTAGTTCCGCTCTGGCTTGCTCAGCCCCCGACTGTAAAAGGCCACGACCTGCTCACCGTGATTCCCTTCCTGTGACAGCACAACCCCCACGCCGACATCACTGGCATCTGTATCAACCACGAAAGGTCGGCTGGGGTCTGGGTAGGCCAACACTGGGGCTCGAACCAAGGCCTCTCGCAGCTGTGCAAAGGCCTCATTGCAGCTGTCAGTCCATTCAAATAACTGTCCCTTGTGTGTGAGCTGGTGCAAGGGGCCAGCAATGGTTGCAAAGTCCTTGATAAATCTCCGGTAATAGGATGCCAGTCCCAAGAAACTCCGCAACTCTTTAACATCCCTTGGCGCCGGCCAGTTACGGACAGTGGCAACTTTGGCTGGATCAGTGGCAACACCTTGCCCACTGACGACATGCCCCAGGAAGGAAACTTCACGCCGAAGCAAATGGCACTTTTTGGGATTCAATCGCAGCCCAGCCTGACGAATGGCCTGGAACACATGCTGGAGGTTCTGTAGAGCCCCCTTAAATCCTGAAGCATGCACCATGAGGTCATCCAGGTACACCACACAGCGATCACGGGGGATGGATGCCAGCACTCTCTCCATCAACCGCTCAAACGTGGCAGGTGCGTTGCAAAGCCCGAACGGCATCACCTTGAACTGCCAGAGTCCTTGACCTATTGTGAATGCTGTCTTTGGGCGAGCTTCGGCGGCCAACTCCACCTGCCAATAGCCACTGCGGAGATCCAGGGAGCTGAACTAGGAGGAGCCAGTGATGTAGTCCAGCGTATCATCTATGCGCGGCAACGGGTAGGAGTCCTTGCGTGTTACATCGTTGAGCCGTCTGTAGTCGACGCAGAACCGCCACGAGACGTCCTTCTTCTTGACCAGAACTGCGGGTGCTGCCCATGGACTGCTTGAGGGCTCGATGACGCCCGCCTGGCGCATCTCCTCGATTTTCTCCTGGGCAGTCACTCGTTTGGCAAGGGGCAGACGGCGGCAGAGGTCGTGCGTCTCCTGTGTCGATGTCGTGGAGTACGAGACTGGTGTGCATGCAGTCTTCATCTTTCGCTGCAAAAATGTCTTGGAAGGCATTCAGTAAGCTTTTCAGTCGCTCCTGCTGGGTGGTATCCAGGCCTTGACTGCTTCGCTCAAACAGTTCTGCAATAGCCTGCTGGGTCTCTATAGTAGGCGGCCTATTAGTAGAAGCGTTAGGTTGAGACTGGTCCACCATGAAGGCCGTAGCCGCGGATGCTCTGTGGGGGCTGTCACTCTGCAGGCGCCTGGCTCATCAGTACCCTGGAGGGCAACTGTTTTATCACCAAGATGAAGCATGGCCCTAGGCACATCGACCACAGCTCTCCACATCTCCAACAGGTCAAGCCCAACAATGCAGGGGTCTTGAATGTCGGCCAGCCAGAATGGGTGTCGTCTCTCTTGATCCGCCACCTTAATGCACACTGTCCCTTTGCCCAGCATGGCAGCCTTGCTCCCTGTGACGGTTGTAATTCGGGCGTTGGTGATAGTCCAGCCTGATGGTAAGCTGTGTTGCAAGTGGGGAAGGACACCCGGCCGGATGATGGAGATAGTGGACCCCGTGTCAACCAGGGCTCTGCAGACTGTTCCATCAAGCTCACATTCCAGGTATAGCCCCCGGGCCCTGCCCAGGCGGCCCAGGCGCTGTGCGTCACATTCGGGTACAGTGGAAACCATCCCGGGTGTCAGTTCCCCGACACTGACACCCCTCTCTAGTTTGACGACACCTCAGCGGCAACATCAATGGGGGCAGGGGCTGGACAGTGTCTTGCAATGTGGCCAGGGACACCGCAGCGGTAACAGTTCACTTCGGTCTGCCTTCTCCGGGAGGAGCGTGGCCGTGGCGTTGCAGTCACTTGGTCGGCTCCCTCTCGTTCTGTCCCGTCCCATCCAGCCTGGCGGACTCGCGGAACATCACGGCGGCCATCTGGACACAGGACGTGCTCCACACGTTCGGCTTCAGTCAATGCGGCAGAGAGAGAGTGTTTAGCAAACAGTCTGAGATGTTCCCGAAGTCGTTCAGGCTGTAGACCACGGACAAAGGCTTGCACGGTGAGCTCTTCCTGTAATACTTCTGGAAACGCTGGGTGGCCCCTTCGCACCAGACAGTGAAGGTCCGCAGCATAAGCTCCGAGACTTTCTCCCAAAAGGCGTCGCCGCTTGTACAGCTGCTCTCGTGCTTCGTCTGCATGGATTGGTCACCCGTAACGTCGTTGAAGAGCCTCACGCATGGCCCCCCAATCAGCCAATTCCTCCTCTTGTAAATCGACCAAACACTGTAGGGCTGGGTACTTCCAGGGACAGCGCCACATGCCCTGTGGTTGCCACATCAGACCAGCCATTCAAACGTGCTGCTAGCTGGACCTGGAGAAGGAAGGATTCAATAGAGCCTTCTCCACTATAGTGAGGAAGCTTTGGTGTGGCGATGCTTGGCCTGTAGTCATCTCGCAGGGAATTTGTGTCCACCATCATCGCAGGAGAGGCACTTCTTCGCCAGGTACTCCTTCCCACACGAGGCGCACTTCTTCCATCTGGCTGAACTTCCAATCTCATCCCATCATTTTGAGCTTCCATTCTTCCTCCAAGTGGATGGACCTCCTGTCCACTAGAGCGGCGCAGGTTCCTCTCATTTACTTGTTGATGAGGTAGTCGAGCCTCCAATCCACCAAGGCGGCGCTTGTTCCTTTCCTCTTCCTGGTGAATAGGTAGGTGGTCTTCATCTGGAAGTGCATTCTCCCAGCACTTGATAAGATCCTCAAGCTTCTTTGAGAAAGCCATCCCACTTCTGACACCAACATAGCATTGGATGGGTTGTTCAAATGTCTTTGCTTGAAGAAGTCAAGAATTGTTGAAGCAATGTGCGGTCATTTGTACTTTTAATGATCACGTCAATTTCATAACACACACACAGACAAGTGAAAGCAAAGCATACTTAGTCAACAGTCACACATATCACACTGAGGGTGGCCCTATAAAACAACATTAACAGTCACAAACATGCACCACACTGTGAATCCCCACCAAACAAGAACGACAAACACACTTCTGGAGAACATCCGCACCGCAACACAACATAAACACAACAGAACCAATACCCACAATCCTTTGCAACACCAACTCTTCCGGGACCCTACAGCACCTTATCTTCACCATACCTGGTTGTCCAAATTAGGCATAATAATGTGTTAATTCCACGACTGTATATATCGGTTGATATTGGTATCGGTTGATATCGGTATTGGTAATTAAAGAGTTGGACAATATCGGAATATCGGATATCGGCAAAAAGCCATTATCGGACATCCCCCATTGTGTATATAACACGTTGATGGAGGATTTTGAAGTTGTTTTAGTCGCATTTTCCAAGCGTTTTTTTTCTTCAATATCATCTTTAAGATCCATCCATCCATTTTCTACATATGTTCTTGTCACTCATAATGATTTTGAACGATAGGCAAAATTTAAAAAAAAGTGCAGTTCCCCTTTAAAGGCCTTATAATATAGATATAGATTATACATACAGTATAATCATGCCAACACGTAATTTAATTGATGATAAATAAATGAAAACAGACTAAATAATAAATAATTACAGTTGTGTTATTTATTATGGTATGGCCATTTGATGTAGACACTGACATCTTGTGGCGAAATGACGTTACTGCAAATGATTGGTTTCTGCGCACTTCCGTATTTGACGCTTCCAGGAAGTCAGATTTGGTCAGAATGAGAAGCAGACAAGTCGTGTACGTTCTAACAAGCCTTGGTAAAGGTACGTCTGTAAGTAAACTATGTTTAACTTCTTATAGAACTCGTTTATATGGGGGATAGTTATGTTTAAACATAACTATGTTTCTGAAAAAAAAAAAAACGATATTTGTGTACTGTTTTCATGAATGTGTCGATGACTTAAAATGGCTGCCTTGAAAGGGAGTGCTGATGGGTTCCAATTCCGATTAGAGTTGATTTAGGAAGATTTATGTTTTAATGATTGTCATTTAGCACACAAAACAATTTATATCCATTAAAACAAATTACATTTAAGTTTGATTGAAAAATTCTAAAAACTGTTTCACATAAATAAAAAAGTGTAAAAAAAAAAGTTGTATTATGGGACGGGGGGGTCCAAATAAAATAATGGTTTGGGCCCCAATTTAGCTTGGGGTTGCCCTGCTTAGGAACCTTGTATAGAAATGATAAAAAGTTGCCAGAATTTCAACAAACTAATCAGACTGATTCAGTGGAATGGCCCATAGGCTATGTCTACACTGAGCCTGATAACACCTTAAACGAATAATTATTTAACCTAAACCCCGTTTCAGCCACACTAAACCATCGTTTAAGGTCCCCCTCCTTGGATAATTTTTTACACGGGTAAGTGCACTGTGTATTTCTTGAATCTCCGGCTCTTAGCTTTGTAAGGACTCATTGATCGTTTACAAACTGAGTTCGGAGAGGAAGTGACGTCAGAAAGACCGCGCCCCACACAGGAAGTGACATCAGAAAAAAACGCGCCACAGCCAGCTTCATAATAATGCGGTTTCGTAACACCGAGCTAACCACTGGAAATATGGAGGCGAGTCATCCAGACATGCCCGTGTTTCTCCTTCCTCTACATCAGGGGTGTTAAACTCAAATACAGAGTGGGCCGAAATTTAAAACGGAACAAATTAACCTTTTAATAGGGACCCAAACACGTTTTGCATTGAATATTGAACAAGCAAGGCTTATATAACTTTATAGTGACATGCAAAATCGAGTTTCAAATAATAATAATAATAATTAAAAAATATCAATGGCATATCAAATAAAATTTAAATAAAAATGGAATGCCTCTTTTCTATTTGCAGCCTTCTGAGGTAAATATCAACATTAAAGGCCTACTGAAACCCACTACTGCCGACCACGCAGTCTGATAGTTTATATATCAATGATGAAATCTTAACATTGCAACACATTACTAATTTGCAATTTTAAATTTCGCGCCGAAATATCCTGCCGTGACGTCACTGATAGAGGACATTTTGGGACAGCATGGTGGCCAGCTATTAAGTCGTCTGTTTTCATCGCAAAATTCCACAGTATTCTGGACATCTGTGTTGGTGAATCTTTTGCAATTTGTTCAATGAACAATGGAGACAGCAAAGAAGAAAGCTGTAGGTGGGAAGCGGTGTATTGCGGCCGACTTCAGCAACACAAACACGGCCGGTGTTTCATTGTTTACATTCCCGAAAGATGACAGTCAAGCTTTACCATTGGCCTGTGGAGAACTGGGACAACAGAGACTCTTGCCAGGAGGACTTTGAGTTGGATATGCAGACGCGGTACCGTGAGTACGCAGCTGCGGCTTCCAAACATTTGATCGCTTGCCCGTACGTGCGTGCCGCTATGTGCATGTCACGTACGTAACTTTGGTGACTTTGGGGAAATATATGTGCTGTATGAACTTTGGGGAGGTGAATGGTACTTTGAGACACTTGTGATTTAGGGCTATATAAATAAACATTGATTGATTGATTGATTGATTGATTGACTTTGGGCTGTGGGATTGAGTGTGTTGTGCAGGTGTTTGAGTTGTATTGGCGGGTTATATGGACGGGAGGGTGGAGGTGTTTGTTATGCGGGATTAATTTGTGGCATATTAAATATAAGCCTGGTTGTGTTGTGGCTAATAGAGTATATATATGTCTTGTGTTTATTTACTGTTTTAGTCATTCCCAGCTGAATATCAGGTCCCACCCGCCTCTCACAGCATCTTCCCTATCTGAATCGCTCCCACTGCCCTCTAGTCCTTCCCTCTCACTTTCCTCATCCACAAATCTTTCATCCTCGCTCAAATTAATGGGGAAATCGTCGCTTTCTTGGTCCGCATCGCTCTCGCTGCTGGTGGCCATGATTGTAAACAATGTGCAGATGTGAGGAGCTCCACAACCGGTGACGTCACGCGCATATCGTCTGCTACTTTCGGTACAGGCAAGGCTTTTTATCAGCGACCAAAAGTTGCGAACTTTATCGTCGATGTTCTCTACTAAATCCTTTCAGCAAAAATATGGCAATATCACGAAATGATCAAGTATGACACATAGAATGGACCTGCTATCCCCGTTTAAATAAGAAAATCGCATTTCAGTAGGCCTTTAACTTTTTCCACAGGCTAATAAATTAGAAAATAAAATAACAATGAATAAATCAACTATTCAGGCCTTTTTACTGGTCAGTTTGCGACACACTGATCTAGTCTGATGTCCCCAAGCGAGATACCTGCCATCTTTTCTGGGATGCTAGTTCATTTCTGTCGGGGCTCAGGTGAGCGGGGTTTGGTGGTAGCTGGGGATGTATATTGTAGCGTCCCGGAAAAGTTAGTGCTGCAAGGGGTTCTGGGTACTTTTTCTGTTGTGTTTATGTTGTGTTACGGTGCGGATGTTCTCCCGAAATGTGTTTGTCATTTTTGTTTGGTGTAGTTTCACAGTGTGGCGCATATTTGTAACAGTGTTAAAGTTGTTTATGCGGCCACCCTGAGTGTGACCTGTATGGCTGTTGATCAAGTATGCCTTGCATTCACTTATGTGTGTGTAGAAGCTGCATATATCATGTGACAGGGGCCGGCACGCTGTTTGTATGGAGGAAAAGCAAACGTGACGACAGGTTGTAGGGGACGCTAAAGGCGGTGCCTTTAAGGCACGCCCCCAATATTGTTGTCCGGGTGGAAATCGGTAGAAATTCGGGAGAAGGGTTGCCCCGGGAGACTTTCGAGAGGTGCACTGAAAATCGGGAGGGTTGGCAAGTATGAGCATTAGCGGTGAACGCGGTGTTACAGCGGCACCGCTGCTGTATAATACCGGCGGGCCAGCTCTAATGTTAATTTGATATTGCCTCAAGGGCCAAATTAAATTACACGGCGGGCCATATTTGGCCCGCGGGCCAGAGTTTGACACACATTCTCTACATGCACAGACACTTGTGGAAATCACACATGAATACCTTAAGAGAAAGCCATTGCAGCTATTTGGGATACAACACTTCTCAAACGGCAAGAAAACTTTCGAATGTCCAAGTCAGCTGTGATTTTATATACCGAAAAACTTTGTCCATTTGTCGAAGGAGAAACAACGAGAATGCGGCCTTCCGTGGATGTGATAAAAAAGGTAGCGTTTGCTTTGTCAAGGGAAGACTACGGAAAACATTGAATGCATTTGGACTGGCAAAGCAGACTGTATCAGTTATTGTTCGCCATGTATGTCGCGGACTCAACGTTTAGGTCCAGAGTATATAAAGTCACCAAAAATGAATGGACAATGAAGGTGAAGGCAAACGAGTGAGGAGTGTCCTGACCAGATATCTAGATCCCTAGATTGATTGATGTAAAATGTTCTTTATCACATTGTTTACGTGTCTAATAAAGATTTGATTAATTTATGATGGATCAGGTGTGATTCACTACAATAGGGCCCCACAGCGCACTGGATTACAATTAATTGAAATACCACCACACTGGATATTGTTCAGATAAGTTAAATTTAAGAACTTGCACACAAAGCAACACTGGAGGTGACTATGACGTGTGCATTTTCCGTGCATGCGTACTAGGTTGCGTTGCACCGGCGGACGGAGGGCGAGGGGGTCTTAAACGGTGGCATTTTTGTGTGTGGACACGGATAAGGTTAGGTGGGATGTACCCCGGATAACCTTAGTGTAAACGGGGCCTTAGTTAAATGTAGTGGTGAGCGGCTCCATCCAAATATCGATAGTATCGATACCATGGGAGGATCGGTATTGAATCGATATTGTAATTACGATATCACCATTTTTTCCTTTTTTTACATCAATTTAAATCCGTACATGTTGTATTCATATATTGTTTAATTGTGCACTAATAAACCCCCCATTTTGTTCAGATTAAATTTATGATCAACACAGAGCTGTTTGTGGCCTTAAACAAGGTTTTGCCTGGTCATTTGGGTGTTGTTTCATGTCCTAGAATGTTAAAAATTATATTTACAAAGTCGTGTACAGTATTTTTATACTCTAGCCATAAACAATATTCCATTTCTAATGAATAATTCCTACTTAGCAGAAATTCATGAACCATGCCCGGCCTGGAACCAATTAACAGGGATAAACGAGGGATTACTGTATTACTCATGTTAACTCGAAGTAGATTTGGCTATGAGAGCCTGAGTGTGTGCATAAACAACCCAACCAACAAAAATGCAGTTGTTTATATAATTACATATTAAGAAATAATGGTTTATTTATTTTTTACAAGTTATGAAAAAATTTCAGCAAACAAGAAATGGATACAAAAATAAGAGCGCTAAACAGGAAATAATACCGAAACTAAGGAAACCATAAACAAAAGTTTAAGACAATCATGAAGGATAATTAATTTTTTTTTTTAGAATTGCTTAATTGTATTACTATATAATACAATTCTTAATATTTTATTATAATTTTTTGAAATGATTGAATTTTTATAAAATGCAATACAAGAAAATAACAATTTTGGAATATGAAATACAATTAATATTATTTTTGAAATTATTGATTTTATTTTGTTTTTTGTAGAATACAAAGAAATGAACAAACAAAAACAAAATATATAGAATAATAAAATATAGAATACTATGATTTTCTTGTATTTTTTAAAATTGTATTTTATGATAAAATAAAACAATGTATTTATTGTGTATCTTTTAAATGACTTAATTTCAAAATGTTTTATAAAATAAACTATTCAAATATAAAAATATTATAATATTTATATTTTATTATAAAAATACACATCACACTTGACTACAACACAAAAAAACAAAACAAACAAAAATGCAGTTCGAACACATTTAGAATTAGACATCTAGCTTATTATTTCTCAAGTTATGTAACGTTTTGTATTTACTATAAATTACCACATATGAACAGTAAAACAAATACTACACTGACGCCTATTAAAAAAGTAAACAAAACTAAACAAATAGACAAAAACTATGAAAAACCTAATTTTCTTGAGACATTCTATCAATGGGGGGAAAAGTTTGGCTACAATATAAACTTAAGTTGTACGGTCAGTTTAGAAATACGGCCGTAAACCTGTCACGATTATGGCATTAGAAGTGATGCTAAATTAGCAATTATCTATACGGGCCTTTGAATGGACGCGATGCCGCTGACCCTTTACAACCGCATACAAGTGTTTATGCCGTGGATCAACAAATGAAAGGTAAAATCCTTTAGTGATCTTAGAAAATGTAGATCAAAAAGTAACAGTATCAGCAATACTATTAGCTTGGTATCGCTTTGATGCAAAATGTGCAGTATCGACCACCCTTTTAGCTAAACATAGAAATCCCCATTAATAAGAAATAATATTGCTGTCTATTCCAAGCAACACTTTTAATAAGCCATGTTTTCCCGCAAATGAACAGAAAAGAAGGAGAGTTTATTATTATTCGTATTAGCCGATAACATCATTCTGTCATGGCTGCTTTCGCTGAGGGCGAAGTCCAACAGCTGGGACATAATGAAGCTTTCAGGCACTTGTTGTATAGTGGCAGCCTCTGTCTGCCTGCACCACATGTTCATCACTTTCCTCCTAAGTCCCTGCTGCCAAAGCCAGGACTTCTGCCAGCCAGCAAGCAGAGAAGCTGCGAGCGGCACACTGGATGTGCGCCTGTGGGCCAAGAGATGGGTTAATTGCTACTTTCCTCTTTTCTTGGCAGCATCTCGCCGCTGGATCGTCATCGCTTGTGCAGGAAATCAGCGTTAAGGAAACAACGGAGGGTGAAAAAGTAAATGTATTTCAATTTTATTTAGGATAGCCCCTTGAGATGCAGCATCTCCCAACACAAATACAGAAATGAGAAAACTACAATGAAACACAACCTACACAAAAAGACACTGCTCTACCACTTCCACAGCACCCCACATTAGGGATGATGTTTGATAAGAAATTATCAAGTTTGAGCCTTTTATTGAATCCTCTTATCGAACCGATTCCTTATCGATTCTCTTATCGAGTCCAGATAGGTTGTTGTATATGGAAAAAAACACACAATATTTGGTTTAACAAAAGCTCACTTTTATTATATAAGAAAAAAATAAAATATAATAAATAAATAAATATTGACGGTTACCCCCCTAAAAAAATAATAATAAAATAAATAATAAATATTGACTGTTGTTACCCAAAGTATATTAAGTGGGATTTTTCAGAAAAACAAATATATACAGTAACACAAAAACAACCTGTCTCTGTGATCACTATAGGTGTATAAATAATAATATAGTGTTAAATAAAATCAGTCCCTTAGGCACAAAACTGAAAATAATACAGCTCTCCACAAAGGGCACTTCTGCTGCTATTTGACATAACTGTTTGTTATGATGCTTTGACATTGTTGCACTTTATTTCTTTATTGAAAGAAAATTCTATGAAGAGAAAAGTTGTTTGCAAATGTGGTTACAATGCTAAAAAATGAAAAGTTAAAGCTAAAAAAAGAAATACACTTTATTGAGTTAACATTATTTCTTTATAGGGGGAAAGATGTGATGTTATGAGCTAGGGAATATAACAACTACACTACCCAGCATGCAACGGGAGTGACAAGCATGCGCGGTAGCCCCGAAAAGTGTTGTTGCATGTTGTCACGCCGGCAGCTAAGAATGAGGTTATGAGCACGCTGTGAAAGTAAACATCAAGAACTCAGCCAACACGCCTCGTTTGCATTATTTATTAGACAGACAACACATATACAGCGTGATTTTGTTTTGTTTACAAGGAAAGAAAAACAAAAGTTAAAAAAGGAAGATATGTTGTATATATATGTATGTGCTGCGGTTGCTTTAAGAACGTTGCGACAGCTGCCGTAAAGGAGGTGCGTTGCTAGCCTGGTTGCTATGTTTCCGGTTGGTCGTAAAAGTGTTCGTCATTTGTCTGTACCCTGCTCAAATCTCTCAGTAAAGTTATTCATTGGATTATACCTTTTGTTTTGAACTTTATTACACCTTGGAGCGCTTTTTCCGGTCCATTGTTTTTCCTGCTTTCCCTATCTGCGCCGAATGACTGAGCTACGTGACGTCATTTCTTGTGATATCTCAAGGGGTATTTCTGTCCGGGACGGGATTCGTTCCCAGGGAACCAACTCTTTTTCTTTACTATAGTGGGCTCGATAACGGGTACCGGTTCTCAAAAAGGGATTCAAGTCCGAGGACTCGGTTCTTTTCTTATCGAACAACCGGGAAAGCCAGTTTCGAGTATCATCCCTACCCCACATCACACCCGCTCACACACATTGACATAAACCGTTACAGCAGATTACAATACAATACAATACAACTTCAAAATCAGAAACCAGAACAACTTGTTTTCAAGTGGGAACAGAAATTTGATTTAAAGATGGGAAAAAAAAGAAGTTTATAGAAGCAAGAAGATTATTCCAATCAGATGATACTTTGGGCTTCAATGACTTGCGGCCTATTTCTTTATGAATTTTAGGGACTGTAAAAAAAAAAAAGGATAATTAATATATCTATTATAGCAGTGGTCCCCAACCTTTTTTGCACCACGGACCGGTTTAATGTAGGCATTATTTTCAGGTACCGGCTTTCCACTCGTGCCAGATAAATACAGCAAAAATAAGTGCATGAAAAATACAACTCACTATAACGTTGAATTAGTGGGGGCCCTGGGTGTGTTTATTTTCAATGAAATGCAGATGGAAATCAGCCTTTGGCTACAGTCTGTCACATTTATATTTTATATGTTCATTAATGTGCATTGTATCATGTTATAACAAATATAACAAATGGCAACTTCCTATCAGGAGTTTTATTGTACATCTACAGTATAAACAAGCTTATTTACTGGTGTGTCTAGTGGGACAGTTAAGTCGGAGAAAATGCAGTCGTATATAAATTATTTAATGTTTCCCTGTGGCCCGGTAGCAAATGCGCCACGGACCGGTACCGGTCCCCAGACCGGTGGTTGGGGACCACTGTATTACAGGGGTCTGCAACCCAAAATGTTGAAAGAGCACTATTGGACCAAAAAAAGAAAAAAAAATTGTGTCTGGACTGGAGCCACAAAAAATTAAAAGCCTTATGTAAGAGTTATAATAAAGGCAACACATGATGTAAATGTCTATAGTAGCTATTATAGCCTACTATCAAAATGACTATGTGTCGCAGTCTGACGGAAATATTCGTTGACAGAAATGTAATATTTATTCTACACATTTTTACAACATAGGAAAACAGCACCCCCCACTACTCCAAAAGAGACAAGCGGTAGTAAATGGATGGATGGATGGATGGATGGATGAAAACATTAGTAAAATTGAGGCTTCTCAGAAGGTGAGATAACTCCTGGAAATTACTGTCTTAGAATGACCAAAGGTATAGATGTGTGTGTCCAAGTTAAAGGAAATGGCAGGCTGTCTTCTACCAGTGTTGGGACTAACCCGTTACAAAGTAACCCGTTACTGTAACGCCGTTACTTTCGGCGGTAAATTGTAATCTAACGCGTTATTTTTTATATTCAGTAACTCAGTTACCGTTACTACATGATGCGTTACGGCGTTATTTTACGTTATTTTTATGTAGTATCGGCTAGAAACTGAGAAGATCTGAGTGCTTTATTGCAGCACTGCGGAAGAGGCGACAAGAAAGAGACCGCGCGCTGTCTGTGTGTATGTGTGTGTGTGTGTGTGTGTGGGAGGGGGCGTGTCTGTGTTTACCAACAAGACGTCATGGCGAAGCCCGAAGCCGAGTTTCTTAAAATGGAGATATTCTCAATACTTTTCTTTTGTCGACCACAAAGAAAAGAACATTTTAGTTGAATGTAAGTTGTGACTTGTATCAAAGATCCTATCCTAGCAATTCAAATCTGCTGAAACCGCTACAAAACCAACATGCGTCGACGAAGCTAGTAAAGAGACACACACTTCACCTCCACCTCCAACAGCGGCTGGATTTTAACGAGGCACTGCACACTGAAGGTACACACTCTGTCAATTCTCTTACATACTCTTTCATTCTAGACTTCCAGAGTGTTTGATTATCACATCACTCTAAATGTATAGACTATAAAGTTCACAAACATAAAGAGAGATGCTAGTGGGCCAGGCCAATCTTTCCTTTTCTCTAAACTAAAACTGGGGAAATGCGTAGAGTGTTCTGGGCTTCAGACAGGATTTTATTTCAGAATTCCTTGAGATAAAAAAACGCCTGGTTAGGCTTTGTGTATGTAGTGTGTGCCTTCCTTGGTTTACAGCTATGTTGTTATTATGCTGTTTGTTACTTATGTATGTTATGTTGCAGCTATTTAAAATAGTTTTGTCAATTTGTTCTGGCCTGAAACAAATCGGCCCTTTGAAATATATCTTAGTCTTTCTGTGTTGCGTGTAGACCACATTGCTTAGCAGAGTTCAGTGATGCAAATGCATGTCAAGTTGATCAACAGATTGTATTATTCTTCAGTGCAATAACAGTACTGAAATGAAGGCTAAAAGGGCATTAAATGGGGCCTTAAAATAAAAAAATAAAAAAATACATATAAGTAACTAAATAGTTACTTTTCACAGTAACGCGTTACTTTTTGGTTTAAGTAACTGAGTTAGTAACTGAGTTACTTTTGAAATAAAGTAACTAGTAACTGTAAATAGTTACTGGTTTTCAGTAACTAACCCAACACTGTCTTCTACTAATGGATTTATTACAATCTTTGGAAAGCTGGTTAATGTTTGCTGTGTTCTGGAACAACATGGCATTATCAGAAATGCAGCCAATATTACATACAAATAATGTGTCATGAGACATGCAAATATAAATTAAATACACAGAGGACATAAATAAAGGACATTAAATGAGCTCAAATATACCTACAAATAAGGCATAATGATGCAATATGTACATACAGCTAGCCTAAATAGCATGTTACCATCAATTATTTTGCAGTCATGCACTGACCAAATATGACTGATTAGCACTCCACACAAGTCAATAACATCAACAAAGCTCACCTTTGTGCATTCACGTACAGCATAAAAAGTTTGGTGGACAAAATGAGACAAATAAGGAGTGGCATAAAACGCGTCTTTCTGTGGCAGCGTCGAAGAAAGTTGTACATGTAAACAAACTACTCTGAGTTCAAGATCCGCCAAAATTAGTCGGACAAAACGGCACTCTCATCAGTGAAGCATGTTTGATATAAACAGTGTTATTTCTAACAATTAGGGATGTTTGGGTCATGTTTGTCCTACAGAAACCATATTAAAACGACAAAAACATTTTCCCCCCCATCTTTTTCCATTTTGATATATTTTTGAAAAACTCCAGCAAGCCACTAGGGCAGCGCTAAAGAGCCACGGGTTGCAGACCCGATATATTGGGACTTTCTCTTCTTAAAAGCCGCCACTGTCCTCTTAATTTTTGCACATTTTGTAAACAGCTGTCCGCGGGTATATCTGCACTATATATAAAAAATACTTCCACATTGCAGACATGCTGACAACACAATGACAGTCACAATGGCATGCATTTTCTTTACATCCGGTTTTGGTAGCGCGGTTTTTGGTGATCAGTCTTTTTTCAGTGGTCAAGTTTTTGGTACATCACTTGTCAATAGTGCGAAAATAATAGGCTATACAGTGTGTATATATGTGTATATATATATATATATAACAATATATATATATATATCGGCTTCCTCCCACCTCAAAGACATGCACCTGGGGATGGGTTAATTGGCAACACTAAATTGGCCCTAGTGTGTGAATGTGAGTGTGAATGTTGTCTGTCTATCTGTGTTGGCCCTGCGATGAGGTGGCGACTTGTCCAGGGTGTACCCCGCCTTCCGCCCGATTGTAGCTGAGATAGGCTCCAGCGCCCCCCGCGACCCCAAAGGGAATAAGCGGTAGAAAATGGATGGATGGATATATTAGGGGTGTAACGGTACGTGTTTTGTATTGAACCGTTTCGGTACGGGGGTTTCAGTTCGGTACGGGGGTGTACCGAACGAGTTTCTAAGCTAAAGTCTTAACAAGCTGCTTTGCTTCTTCTGCCTCTGTCTCAGCACCCAGCATTGTCCCACCCACACAACCATCTGATTGGTTACATACAAAGCAGTAACAGCCAATCAGCAGTGTGTATTCAGAGCAGTAACAGCCAATCAGCAGTGCGTATTCAGAGCACATGTAGTCAATGGTCCAGGTCGAGCAGGTAGGTGTTTAGCAGGTGAGCATAAGGCAGCGGACTCTCCCCAGATTATAATAAACACCTCGCAGTCAACTACCAGTAGCATCACTATGAGCCCGTTGACGTTCTAGAAACTTAAACTGCAGCTCAGCTCGCTCGCAGTCCTGGCTTGAGGTGAAGGGTAATTAGCTTTTAGCGTAACGTTAGCTCATTTTGCGGTGTGTGTGTGTGCGTTTGTGTGTGTGTGTGTGTGTGTGTGTGTGTGTTTGTGAGGGACAGCAAAGCCTTGTCTGTCTGTTATTTCACTTGAACTCCATGGTGTTCAGGGATGAATAGTCTCTCCTATTGCTATTGTACTATTTTTTCAGCTATAGTTACATGAATCATTAGTAATGGAGCAGCCTAGTTTTGAATGGCAGGGTCCCTGCTATCACATGTTGATAAAAATATAACATTTACATAATACAAATCAACTACAGGCTTCCCAAATGCTGTAATAAATTAAACATGATGAGTTGACTTGAAACTGTTTAATGTTGCACTTTTTATATGTAGAAGAAAAGTTTTGTATTTAATTTAATCTGAGCAACAACTTGAGGCAGTTTAATGTTGATTAACGTGGGCAGAATTATTATAGTGTTCCCAATGTTAAAAGGATAAAGCCATTGTTTACAAATTTGGTAAATAAATCACCAAAAAAATTATATTTTGTTGTTTTCTTGCTGTACCGAAAATGAACCAAACCGTGACCTCCAAACCGAGGTACGTACCGAACCGAAGTTTTTGTGTACCGTTACACCCCTAATATATATATATATATATATATATATATATATATATATATATATATATATATATATATATAAATTCATACTGTAACAATCACTTAATGTTTTATGTCCGTGTGGTTTAGATATGATGTCAGTTTTTCCCATGATCGCAAACACACCGTCCGTGCCTGAAAGGTGATTGGCGGAGAATGAAGAAGTGTTGTTGTGTGTCCGAGAAAGCGCGGACTCATGAGATGAAAGTGTTTGCACGGGAGGTAAAACCTGTTGGAATTGTGCCGTTTGTTATCATTAGAGTGATAACAAAACTTAAAAATATCGTCTGACTCTGTGATTTATTCTGGGGGCTACAATGTATTCTATTACTTTAATTTATTTTCAAGTAAAAAAAAAAAAAGAATTTGAAAGTGTGGTGGTAATCAGAATGCCGAGGCGGCGCGCCACTTCAATTACATTAAGGGGAAACCCTGCAGCTGGCTAAAGTACTGTAGTCGCATGTATCATGATCAATATTACAGTGACAAATTTGATGGACATTTGTCACTTTGGTCCAGCTGGCTGGGAAAGCTTTTTTAAGTTGATTTTGGGTAAGCACACCATTTATGTTAGCATAGCTTGGCTCCAAGTTCCACATTTATGCTGGCAAATTATGCCGACCTCCCTCTCTTGCCTTCCATCTGCTCCAACGTTTCACTCTTTCTTTGTGCTCGCTTCTATAAGCAGCAGTTCATCCTCCGTATATTCAGCTTCAAAAAGATAAGGTTGTAAATCTTCATTTGTCCGAAAATTGTCATCTCCGTTGTCTATCGCCAAGTCTGCCATGAATAGAACACACTCGCTTTTGTTTCCAGAATTAGGAACACACTTTTGTCTGTTTTTATAGCCAGGTGGGGGCGCTCTTTGACGTGTGGCAGCTTTTACCTCCAACAGTGCTTGTAGTTTATTAGAAAATAAAATATAAGGGACGGCGTGGCGCAGTGGAAGAATGGCCGTGCGCGACCCGAGGGTCCCTGGTTCAATCCCCACCTAGTACCAACCTCGTCATGTCCGTTGTGTCCTGAGCAAGACACTTCACCCTTGCTCCTGATGGGTGCTGGTTAGCGCCTTGCATGGCAGCTCCCTCCATCAGTGTGTGAATGTGTGTGTGAATGGGTAAATGTGGAAGTAGTGTCAAAGCGCTTTGAGTACCTTGAAGGTAGAAAAGCGCTATACAAGTACAACCCATTTATCATTTATCATTATAAGTTATACTATACACTAGGGCTGCGAATCTTTGGGTGTCCCACGATTCGATTCAATATCGATTCTTGGGGTCACGATAAGATTATAAATCGATTTTTTCGATTCAACGCGATTCTCGATTCAAAAATGATATTTTTCCGATTCAAAACAATTCTCTATTCATTCAATACATAGGATTTCAGCAGGATCTACCCCAGTCTGCTGACATGCAGGCAGAGTAGTAGATTTTTGTAAAAAAACGTTTATAATTGTAAAGGACAATGTTTTATCAACTGATTGCAATAATGTAAATTTGTTTTAACTATTAAATGAACCAAAAATATGACTTATTTTATCTTTGGGAAAATATGGGACACAGTGTCTTGTCAAGCTTATGAGATGCGATGCAAGTGTAAGCCACTGTGACACTATTGTTCTTTTTTTTTTATTTTTATAAATGTCTAATGATAATGTCAATGAAAGATTTTTAATCACTGCTATGTTGAAATTTTTACTAATATTGATGCTGTTGTTGATAATATTAATTTTTGTTTCACTACTTTTGGATTGTTCTGTGTCGTGTTTGTGTCTCCTCAATTGCTCTGTTTATTGCAGTTCTGAGTGTTGCTGGGTCGGTTTTGGAATTGGATTGCATTGTTGTGGTATTGCTTTGTATTGTTTTGTTGGATTGATTAAATTAAAAAACAAAACAAAAAAAAGCGATTTTTTTTTTAAATGACAATCAATTCTGAATCGCACAACGTGAGAATCGCGATTAAAATTCGGATCGATTTTTTTCCTACACCCCTACTATACACGCTCTATGGTAGTTAACTTAGAGTAGCGTCCTGAGTTAGGGTGTCCCTATCTGATATTGATCTAGTATAACGGGCCAAAAAGCAGCAATTAGACAAGTAACGTATGATATCGGCGAACATCTAAAATCTGCGATACATGCCGTCCTGCAGCAGTTTAACTGTGCAAAGCTGGACAGCCTGTTATTTAATGACTCTCTTTTTCTTGTGTTTTAATGAAGTTATTTACAAAAGGTAAATATGGTAGGCTATAGCCTACGAGAAGCTAGCAGCTACACAACAGCTAAACGCACAGTAGCACTCAAGCTAGACATACGTAATAAGTGTCCTTAATTGAACACATTTGTCAATGTAAAAAAGTGTCAAATAATTATAGTTGCATATTACTTACAGATACAAAGTCTCCAAGGCAGAAGTGTATTCGGAAGTATCCAGTAACAAACGTGTCCGCATTATTCAACTTACTGCGTCATTCCACATCTTGCAGGAAGATTCTCTCTCATACTACAAACATGGCCTTTGGGGCGGGAAGGAAGGGACAATTAAGAAGAGAGGTTCATTTGCATCTTCAAAACTCTTGTTTCTCAAAATGTCTTGTTTCCAGCGGGAGGCAAAAAGTGATTTGGAGATATGTCTTTACAGTAACATTTATGCAAAATTTTGACCAAAGAACCACCCTTACATGTTATGTGGACCAAATGGAGGTGTTTTAAAAATAGGAAAAAAAATCAAATTACCCCTTTAACGTAATGACTTATTGTGGCCACTAGGTGTCACCAAATAAAAAAATAATGCAAATTCCAAATGGTTAATAATAAAAAAGGTAGTGTTCTTCATACTGTTTGAGATATTTCACTTGATCCAGCCTTTTTTTTAACATTCCATATTATAAAATAATAAAAATGTGTAGTATTGTATCGGATCAAAATCGGCACTGCTCAAGGCCAAATATCAGTATTGAATGGGGGGAGAAAATGTTTTTCTAATTGGGTTTTGATTCAATTTTAAGCTTTTTCGACAATAATTTGTTATTTCCCATCTGGTAACAGTGCCATCTACTGTACTAAGTTAACTACATTCACAGACAGTCCCATTAAATTTGTGTAAAAAAGTGAGAGGCGATCAAGCAGCGACAAATCTACTCGTGGCACCTCGCCAAAAGTAATTGAATATATTAGAAAGACCGGAAAAACATGTTCTGTGTGTTTGCGTGCAAAGTAGAGATGCACCATGTTGTTAAGTAAGTCACCTTTGGGAAATCATGATGTCTGCATGAAGTTCTCACCACAACCTTCCAACCACACCATCTACCACAGATGGCGTTTCTACTTATTTAGCCTGCTTAGTTGTACAGTCCTACTTCCAGTTATGAGCTTAATTGGTTCGGTGACAAAGCTCTTAACTCAAATCACTTGTATCTCAAATCAACGTCTCCCATTGAAATGAATTGAAATCGCTTTAATTGCCTAGCCCCACAAAAAGCATCATTTTAACATGTAACTTGCTTTTTAAAAGGCAAAACAAACTTCCAGATAAGAAATAGTGTGTAAAAACGAGTGCTTTCAAATTATTCATTTTTAAAATCGGATTAATTTTCAATCTGGATTAATCATGAGTAATTACGGGGTATTACTCGCTTGCATAATTTAAATTAACTTTAAAAAAAGAGCCCAATATTTTGAGACAAATGGAATTTTATTGCCAGAATGTCTACGGGTGAAACATTTGAACGTGTTACTTGAATGCACTTAGTGTTGTCCCGATACCAATATTTTGGTACCGGTACTGGTACCAAAATTATTTCGATACTTTTCGGTACTTTTCTAAATAAAGGGGACCACAAAAAATTGCATTATTGGCTTTATTTTAACAGAAAAAATGGCGGACCGGTACTTTTCAGAGGCGGTATGTGATTCATTAGTATCACGGTACTATACTAATTACGGTATACCGTACAACCCTAAATGCACTGCAATCATTTTCTCAAAACTTGATTACATTTTTATCTAAAGTCCCGTCTGGGTGTATTTTGAAGTGAATTTTGCCAGCAAGCACACCAGTCCAAGCCGCCTCACTCATCTTTGTAACCATCCACGGTTATGCGCGGTCAATATAAATTCTGTGATTAATCTGCATACATACATAATTGATGACTTCATTTTTGGTGATTAATCACATGAGCTAACTAGCCATTTTTGACAGCCCTAATAAAAACACTACAACTACAATAGTTCTATGACTTAATGTAATAATAATGTACACTGTTTACCTCTGAGAGTAGACTTTTACGTTATCAAATGTGCATCTTTGTTGTGTATGCGATGGTCAATTTGGAGTCGCCCTATAACATTGTCAATGCTAAACAGTAGCCTGTAGGGTAGGGGTTAACTTTATACCAAAAGCACTGCTTTAGAAATCATTTGTACCCCTTTCAGAGATCACATTTAGTTCCCCTTAAACATCCTCATGTTGCACAATGAAATGTAAGCATAGGATGAAGTGTGCATTCCTGTAACTTTCTCTAGTAACAGCATTCCATGATTAATATAAATAAATTAACATTAATAATAAATGACAGTAAAATAAGCACAGATATGACTGAGGAGTCATAGTGTAACTTTGTGTGGTGTTTGAGTTGTCCGACTTTTTGTGTGGCCCTAAACGCACCAGTGGTATGCGTGTTGGTGACGGATGACAAGTTGGTTTTGGCCTGGTTTGTACGGCAGAAAATGAAGAGTTTTTCGAGATAGAAGTGTTTTACTCATGTTTTTGGTGTGTTTATGGCCGAATATAAACAGTTTTGCTCAATAAAGTGATCGATATAATTCCTGGCCTCGAAGCATTTCGATAGACGTAACAATAATTGAACGGTGTTCAATTGAACGGTGTTGATGAACACCGTTAGGGCCGCTTGTTGTCACTGTCACTCAGAGTTGCATTGCAAAATTACACAGAATAAATGTGTTTATTTTGTTTAGAATTCAGATGGGATTTGATTTGGTGCACGGCATATATTTGCTGTGCGCAGAGGACGCTTGAGCAGTGCGCAATTGCGCAGGCGCGCACCTTAGAGGGAACGTTGCTTGGCAGTCCATGTCTTGTTGAAAACACGCCAACTTTTCTCTTTTTAGCGTCTTGGGAGTAACCGTGCATCACTTGCCGCTGTGCACCTTCACTAACAGGTTACACACGGACATACTTCCATAAATAACACTTTTCAAAATAAAAGCAGCACAGTTGTATTGCGCGCACGACATAGATGTTTTTTCAACTTTATTTTGTAATTTGTGATTGCAGCTGTTCACATTCACTCACAATCACGCACGCGCATACGTCCACACGGAAGTAATAAAAATAACGCTTTTCAAAACAAAAGCAGTACGTTGTATTGCACACTCGACATAGATACTTTTTAAAATTTATTTTGTAATTTATGATTGGCCTCACGCGGGCCGGACAGGGACGCACAAAGGGCCGGAAGTGGCCCGCGGGCCGCAGAATGCCCAGGTTTGATTAAAAACGGTACTATATTGCATCTGAAAAATACCGGTATTTCTTCTTCTGGACATAACGGCGCACAGTCGTAACATTGTTTAGTGACCAGAGACGCAAGTTGGGAAACGCACACGCATGGAGTGCTTACAAGCAGAAACAGTGTGGAGATAGAAAAGAGAGAATGGACGCATTTTGGCTTAAAAACGTACGGTAAAGTTGAAGCTATAAGCTGCAAGAGGTGCTTAGCTCTGACTTCTTGTTCTTGTTAGCCAGCTAGCAGCTAATGTCCATCCGCAGTCAGTAGTGTTTAATCTACCTCTAAATCACTAATTTTCGCCGCCATGGTGACAAATAGACTACAGTTCTTACAAGTATCATCCCTACAGGACGAGGAATAGCGAAACATGCTTCACTACACACCGTAGGAGGATACAATAGCTAACCGCAAGCTAGCGCTCCTGAATGTAAACAAATGAGTGGATCTACACAGACATCAACTGTAACGATACAAAGTACAAGAGCCGTACAAAGTCGATACTACAATGATTATGTCAATATTTTTTAATATCATAAAACCTTTTGTCTTTTTATTCTTGTTTATAAATCAATGAAATGCGCCCCTAGACACAAGACAACTTTAATTATGACTAATGTATGATCCTGTATCTACTTAGAATTGGATATCGTATTTTTTGGACTTAAAGTCGCAGTTTTTTTCATAGTTTGGCCGGGGGTGCGACTTATACTCAGGAGCGACTTATGTGTGAAATTATTAACACATTACCGTAAAATATCAAATACTATTATTTAGCTCATTCACGTAAGAGACTAGACGTATAAGATTTCATGGGATTTAGCGATTAGGAGTGACAGATTGTTTGGTAAACGTATAGCATGTTCTATATGTTATAGTTATTTGAATGACTCTTACCATAATATGTTACGTTAACATACCAGGCACGTTCTCAGTTGGTTATTTATGCGTCATATAACGTACACTTATTCAGCCTGTTGTTCACTATTCTTTATTTATTTTACATTGCCTTTCAAATGTCTATTCTTGGTGTTGGATTTTATCAATTACATTTCCCCCAAAAATGCGACTTATACTCTAGTGCGACTTATATATGTTTTTTTCCTTCTTTATTATGCATTTTCAGCCGGTGCGACTTATACTTCGGAGCGACTCATACTCCGAAAAATACGGTACATACCCTTAATTGGTAGTATCACCAGGACATACGTGAAGCGGTCCATTCTTTCACAAATGTTTGTAGAAACAGTCTCCATGACTAAGTGCTTGATTTTATACACCTGTGGCCGGGCCAAGTGATTAGGGCACCTGATTCTGATCATTTGGATGGGTGGCCAAATACTTTTGACTTTTACGGGGTTCACTCTGACATTTTGTAACTCCATTTTTTTCTCGCAACTTACAGCAGAACAATTACCTCTGATCTCAAAACACTCTCAAGTCAAGGTACTATTGTACATGTAATTCATCCAGTCATTTCCTTCGTTCTTCACTTATTTCACATTTGGTTCGTCAAAAAAGTTTCATGGCGGCGCAAATGAGGAAACCTCTAAAGCTAAAGCTCGTGGCTGATCTACAAGTTAAACATCTGGAAATTGGCTCGAGTCGCCATCATCCTCCCGTCATTAGGTTTCTCTACCGCCCCCGGGGTTCAGAACGCGGCGAGGCTACGTAGAAACGTGTCGCACGATGTCTCTCGAACTGGTTTTTATGGAAGCCGCCTGCTTATCCGACTGCATGCACACCACGGGGAAATAAGGCGTGATGACAGGCGCGCTACAACATTGCCTGCGTCAAACATCATTGAATTTGGGGATTAGGCGAATAAAAAGCGCGGAGCTCTGCCGCAGTGCTTTTGTCTACTTTCCTTTTCTGGACGCAAACTTCATTCATGTCTCCATGCACGAGTACAAAATCCACTCGTTTTAATGGAATGTGCAGTCAAAATGATTAGCCACAACGTCTTAAATAATGTGCTTGTAATTACAAACAGATGGGTGGCTTTATTTGCACTTAAGGCGGCTATGTGCACGGGAAATGCAGTGTGAAGAAGAATAATTAAGAAGTTTTTTTTTTGGTTGTTTTGCTGTGAAATAATTAACGCAGCGATGTAAATTAGTTTGAAGCGAACTATACGGTGTAGTCATACTTTGCTCGCAGACTATAGCGGGGCCTCCAGGGCGGACGGCGTGGGATTGTTCATTATTCAGAATTCATTTGCAGGATTTCTGGAGGGAAGCGGTGTGTAATCATGCTAACATGCTTTGTTTACCTCAGGGCTCATTGGGGAGACGGTGAAGTCGCGGAACAACACAACTCAACTGCAACCTGAAGGCCAAGGTGCTACACTTCCTGCTTTATGCTTCCATTCTAATTCTGCAGCATCTCTTTTGTACAGCAGAGGTCGCTAAAGGCACAACCTGCCTTTGCTTTTTCTCTGCACTGGATTTTTTTTAAAGCCTGAGTTACTCTTTAATTAATTAACCTTTTGTAGGGTGGCATAAAAACCAAAACCTCCCCCAAAAGTGGTATATATACAGGCAGGGGCGTAGCACCAAATTCTGGGGCCCCATGCACAACACTCTTAAAGGGACACCCATCCCACCCTAAACCCAAATGTCACCACCCCATACACACACAGTTGATGTGCAATTATTGCATGGATTTCATGTTTAAAAATTTAAAAAAATGTTCTGTAAAAAATGTTGGCAGGATTCAGAATTGTTAGACCTAAAGAACATTTGACTGTGAATTATAAAAAATGATATAAAGTCGCGGTCAAAAGTTGACAACTTGTAAAGAACATAATGCCATGGCTGTCTTAAGTTTCCAATAATTTCTACTACTGATTGGAGCACATACTGTATTTTTCGGAGTATAAGTCGCTCCGGAGTATAAGTCGCTCCGGAGTATAAGTCGCACCGTTCGAAAATGCATAATAAAGAAGGAAAAAAACATATATAAGTCGCATTTTTTGGGGAAATTTATTTGATAAAACCCAACACCAATAATAGACATTTGAAAGGCAATATAAAATAAATAAAGAATAGTGAACAACAGGCTGAAAAAGTGTACGATATATGACGCATAAATAACCAACTGAGAACGTGCCTGGTATGTTAACATAACATATTATGGTAAGAGTCATTCAAATAACTATAACATATAGAACATGCTATACGTTTACCAAACAATCTGTCACTCCTAATCGCTAAATCCCATGAAATCTTATACGTCTAGTCTCTTACGTGAATGAGATAAATAATATTATTTGATATTTTACGGTAATGTGTTAATAATTTCACACATAAGTCGCTCATGAGTATAAGTCGCACCCCCGGCCAAACTATGAAAAAAACTGCGACTTATAGTCCGAAAAATACGGTACTTGTTTGTCACCAAAAACATTCATGAAGTTTGGTTCTTTTATGAATTTATTATGGGTCTACTGAAAATGTGACCAAATCTGCTGGGTCAAAAGTATACATACAGCAATGTTAATATTCGCTTACATGTCCCTTGGCAAGTTTCACTGCAATAAGGCGTTTTTGGTAGCCATCCACAAACTTCTGGCAAGCTTCTGGTTGAATTTTTGACCACTCCTCTTGACAAAATTGGTGCAGTTCTGCTAAATTTGTTAGTTTTCCTGACATGGACTTGTTTCTTCAGCATTGTCCACACGTTTAAGTCAGGACTTTGGGAGGGCCATTCTAAAACCTTAATTCTAGCCTGATTTATCCATTCCTTTACCACCTTTGACGTGTGTTTGGGGTCATTGTCCTGTTGGAACACCCAACTGCGCCCAAGACCCAACCTCCGGGCTGATGATTTTATGTTGTCCTGAAGAATTTGGAGGTAATCCTCCTTTTTCATTGTCCCATTTACTCTCTGTAAAGCACCAGTTCCATTGGCAGCAAAACAGGCCCAGAGCATAATACCGTATTTTTCGGACTATAAGTCGCAGTTTTTTTTCATAGTTTGGCCGGGGGTGCAACTTATACTCAGGAGCGACTTATGTGTGAAATTATTAACACGTTACCGTTAAATATCAAATAATATTATTTAGCTCATTCACGTAAGAGACTAGACGTATAAGATTTCATGGGATTTAGTGATTAGGAGTGACAGATTGTTTGGTAAACGTATAGCATGTTCTATATGTTATAGTTATTTGAATGACTCTTACCATAATATGTTATGTTAACATACCAGGCACGTTCTCAGTTGGTTATTTATGCGTCATATAACATACACTTATTCAGCCTGTTGTTCACTATTCTTTATTTATTTTAAATTGCCTTTCAAATGTCTATTCTTGGTGTTGGGTTTTATCAAATAAATTTCTCAATTTTTTCCCCTTCTTTATTATGCATTTTCGGCCGGTGCGACTTATACTCCGGAGCGACTTATAGTCCGAAAAATACGGTACTACCACCATCATGCTTGACGGTAGGAATGGGGTTCCTGGGATTAAAGGCCTCACCTTTTCTCCTCTTGGGTACATGACGATGGCTTCTGTTTTGTTTGATCATCCGCTTTACTGCCGTGTTACACACCCCGTTTGGAAATAATTAAGGTATGTATATAATCATTTACAAAATCTTTCTGTGTAAACAACTCATTTCACAACGTATATATATATATATATATATATATATATATATATATATATATATATATATATATATATATATATATATATATATATATATATATATATGTGGCGTATAGTCCGGTGCAGCTAATAAATTAAAAAAAATATTTTCTACTAAAATTTAGTGGGTGCGGTTTATATCCTGATGCGCTCTATCGTCCGGAAAATACGGTACTAACAGCATGTATATAAAACGTTAATGGAGGCTTTTGGATGTTTTTAGAGCCCTGTATAGGCGGAATAGAGCGATTCCCATTGGCTCCATTGTTAGCTGACTTTTGCTAGCGTGTTTTTACGAAATAGAATGCATACAAAAATAAAAGAGTATGTGTGCTTGCCTCACATAAGGATTTTGAATGATTCCCCCCAAAAAGTGCAGTTCCCCTATAAAATAAAAGTATAGTTAGGGGTAATAAGTAACACAAATATCCATCCATCCATCCATTTTCTACCGCTTGTCCCTCTCGGAGCCGCGAGGGGTGCTGTAAACAATAAATATATCTGAAGGATTTAAATGACAGTTTTTTCCTGCTAAAGTCTCATTTTAGCAAGTAGTAAAACACATATGTAAAAACTACAGCAGTTGAGCTCCTCATTATGCTCCAAACATCCAAGCTGAACATACTTTGATCATCATTGCGTGCAAAACTGCACTTGGCTCGCAACAATAGGAGTGTGTGTTTAGCGCCTAATAGTGCCATTACAATAAATTACTATAAAAGCCATATCCTTCTGAAATTGGAACCCACTATTTCTGCTCTCGCAATTATAGCCTCCTTCAGGAGGGGACGTATTTATGCACAGCAGTTAGCGATGCATTGATTTAATATGTTTCTAATCAGGACATACAGCTTGAGGGCCCGAAATGTTAATTTTACATGCTGCTTACAAAGTAGCCTTTGATTTTCTGTCAGCGCAGTAATTACAGTGTTTTGCCACTAGATAGAGGGAGCGCTTTGTCTCCTCTAATTATGAGATAATCATTGCTGCAGTGCCAACAGTTGTCCTCACCTTTTAATGGTAATATTGTTTTTTACTTCTACTTTTTGCAGCTTTCCAAGGCACACTGTGACATTGTTAAGGCGGCGTGCATGTTCGTGTGAATATACTGTACGTGTGTGTGTGTACACTACAGTGTGGGTGTTGTTAATTACTGGAGTAAAAGGTTGAATTTCAGCCAGGCCCCACTGTGATGGTGCAGTGCTGGGTAGAGGCGGAAAGAGACTGCAAAATTGTTTTGACCATCTGGGGACGGAGGGGAAGCAAAAAATGGGGGACGGCGGGACACGGGACCTCAATAGGTGGCCAGAGCCTTAGGGTGCGCAGGCCCCATATGGAAGGCAACACTTTGCCTTGCGCTTTATTGCACACCTTGCTGTTTTAATCATTGGCAAGCCTGTTCACAGAGCCTAGAGCAGCACCGCTTGTTTGTCTGACTTCCACTTTTCCTGCTCTATCAAAGCGTCTCTCGGCTCGCTCTTTCAGAGCAAGAAGTGCCTTGACAACATTTGCATATGTGTGAGTTAAATGGCATTGGGCTTGGTATCATTCGGGCCTCTAATTGCCACTCTCTGTAATTACCCAAGTAGTGTTGGTGCACGTTGAGGGCCAGCATTCACATTTTCTTTGGATATCTAATTGAGCGTTCCGGGAAAATGAAAGGGATTATGCAATGTTGTAATTATTGTTAATTATTATTATTGTTTTTTTGCTGAGACATTGTGTATTTCTTGATTAATTAAAAACACTCAGAGGCCACAAAACATGCTACAGTAGACTGACTACTACACTATAAGCAGAAAACGAACCGAACTCAAGAAAACTTTCAGAATGCCCCCTGCCCATAAAAAACGAAAGGATAATCATATTTTTTTTTGTTTCCAATAGTTATATAATTAACTACATTGAATTTAATGTGCGGCATCTTTTTGCACTCACCATTTTAGAAATAACTATAATAGGTATTTATTCATTTAGACATTAATATAAAGTTGATCATTTTATTTGAAAATGATATGCAGACATTTTTTTTAACATATTCATTTATTTGTATGAAAATAAACATTGTAATTATTATTTTATAGTATTGTTATTATTGTTATTATTATTATTATGTATTATCTAAGTATTTTATTTGCAAAATAATGAACAGAAATTATTTTATGTATTCATGTATTTAATTATATGAAATCAATTTTATTTGCAAAATAATACGCAGACAAGTATTTTATTTAACATTTAAAATTGTATTTATTCATATATAATTCATTATTATTTAATTTGCCAAATAATATGGAGAAATCCATCCATCCTTCCATTTTTAACCGAGATGCATAAATGTATTTTATTATATTTATTTATTATTTTATCTGTTCATTAATTGATATAAAATGTATCATTATTTTATTCGCAAAATAATATACAGGTAAGTATTGTATTACATTTTTTGAATTCTATGTATATATTAAAATAAAATTAATAATTATTTTAGTGCAAAATAATACTCAGACACGTACTTTATTTTTTAAATTTCATTTATTTATCTATTTATTTAAAACCAATAGTAATTGTATTTGCTAAATAATACATATATTTATTTATTTATTTATGCATTCATCCATTTATTTGTAACATGTCCTGTTCAGCCACTCAAGGAAATCAATGAATTAATCTATGTATTTTATTTGAATGGTTGGCCCGGAAAAGCATAGGTTGTATTAAAGGTTTTATAAAAAAAAATACTTAAAGGCTTTAATTTTTTGCCACCCCCTGCCTGAAAACAAATGTTAACTACCAAAACTTACGTGGGCGAAGTAACGAGTGAGGCAGGGCGACGTCTCAGAATGACCAAGAGGCGGGAGTCAACAGGCAGTGAAACGAGGATACTGCAACGAGGATACTACCAGCAAGGAAAGAGGATCCAGAAACGGAAGAATCTAATAAAACAAAAACACAAACTTTTTTTCCAAATTCAGTCATAAACAAAAGAAAAGATCACACAAAACAAAAAAATGTAACATTGGTGTCACATTGGTTGTTAAAGTTGGGCACTTGCAATCACTACCAGCAGTTGCAAAAATAAAACCAAGACTATCTTCCAATTTTTTCATATCAATGTAAAAAATACAATTAAGATTTTTTTTTATCTAACGAAGGCCTTTCATTGTATGTAGTTATAAATCCGATGTGTCTGATGCGAATGCTCAGGTCATGTTTGTCACCAAAAGGTTTGTAAATCGAGGTTCCGCTGTCAGTCGTCAAACAGTGCCAGCATCTTCGCGTGCGTGGCCTCTCTGCTTGCAGACTTACTTCATAATGCATTAGAATCATAATGTTAGAAATGCCTGTCAATATGATGTAGTAAGTGCTGCATAATTCGACAACTTTATTTTATTAACTAAAGTGATGAATTACAAAAAATAGCGCATTATTTAATTATTTAAGTTTATTAGTTTGTTTTTACGATTTGTTTCGACTGCACATGCTCCTTTATCTCAACCATGGATGGTTACCTGAGAGGCGGCGTGTGCTGTTAAAAAGGTAATTGATCAGGTCAATGTATAGTCAGTGCAAAGATGAGTGAATAGACTGGGACTGGTGTACTTTCTTCATAAGCCCAAACTTGACTCTAGATACCAAGTTTTGAATAAATAAATCATGTTAAACATTTTTAAAATGTTCCTGGATGACAATCTGACAATAAAATTGCATTAGTGTTCAAATATTGGGGTCTTTTTAGCGAAATAAAATAGGGATCAATCAAAATTCAAGTGTGATTAAACCAGATTAAAAATAAAAATAAAATTGTTTCCGACTTATTTCAAAATGGATATTAATCTGTTTGCAGCTAACTGATGTGCAGCAGTATTCATACTGCCACATTCTCATGTCAACTTATTCAAAAAAGTCATTAAACAATTTTTCCTCTCAAATTTCAACCATAATGATCACAGGGAAAAATAAATCTATGTATGTATTTAGTTATAAAAATATGTATGTTATTATTTAATTTCTTTTATATACATGTATGTGTGTGTGTATATATATATATATATATATATATATATATATATATATATATATATATATATATATATATATATATATATATATATAAATGTGTGTGCGTGTGTGTGTGTAAATATATATATATATATATATATATATATATATATATATATATATATATATATATATATATATATATATATATATATATATATATATATATTCCAAATGTTTGCTTATGTACAGTCGGAAGGGGATTCGTATGGCCCCATTCGTTGCAGTTTACCTGACACGTGAAACGTGACGATTTGGGGGCGGATGCACTTTACACTTTAGTCGCTAGATGGCAGTAGAGTGTTGAAAATTTTAAAATGTGTTTTGTGGCAATTCCAACTTTGGCTATAGCGGTAGTTGCTACGTAGAGTGGCGCTTACCATCATTTTCAGCAGACTGCATTGCAAAATGATTAACCTCCCACCTTCCTCTCACGTGTTTTTTTATGTTTAGTAAGTTCGCAATGATTTAAAAGTTTTTTAATTTTTATGTTGTCCAAATTTGGTGTTGTGTGTAGAATTTTGAGTAAAGAATAAATTATATTTTGGAATAAGGCTAAGAAAATGTGGAAACATCAGATGCAATAAGATGCAAAAATTGAATCAGACTTTTAAGCTGCACTGTTTCTTCTCTCCATATCAGCTGTTTCAAATCTGTTTGTGTGCGCGTTGGTTCGGCCTTCGCTATCACCGCGATGGCAAACTGTGATCACTTAGTAATTAAATTTAGCAGAGTGCTGCTGATAGCCAAATTATTCAGCCACTCCCCATTACTGTCTTGGGAGGGTACCTTAGAATGCTTAACGCAGCAATTAACAACTTCATTAAGTGCCACGGCCATTGTGGCACTTCTGGAGCCATGCAACGAGGGCCATATTGATGGCGGGGAATTGCCAGTTGGCCCCCAATTGATTGCCCAATTGATCGGCTCGGATAGGCATTCGTCAATGACCCAGGAAAAGACGAGTGTGTTGTGTTTCTTCTACGTCGACATGCTGCGCTGTGACACACTGATAATGACCTGCCAAACTGGTTGTGTGGCCTCTCTGAATCCCCCTGGGTGTGACACACACACACAGACACACACACACTCACACACACACACACACACACACACCACACACACTTGTCAATCACTCAATTGCCCCTTGTTTCACACGTGCTGACACACGCGCACACGCGCACACACACACACACACACACACACACACACACACACACACACACACACACACACACACACACACACACACACACACACACACACACACACACACACACACACTCTACGCGACACTATGCTGGATGTCCTGCAACATATGCCATCAGTTTTTTGTGAACAAGTTTGCAATCCAGCAATATATATATATTTAAATATAATGACACAAGAAAACAAAAAACAATTAGAAAATAGCAGCAAGGATGGAAAACATATTTATGTATTTATTTTTGGAAAAACTATCCATCTGTTAAATCATTAACTGGAAAACATTTAAAAGTGTACAAGTCAAATTTCTGTTTTTTTCCCAACTTCAAATCTGATGATACACATATTAGACTACTCAAAATGTGTGACGCCCCATTTTAGGCAATTTTATTTCATTTTTAGACAATGTTCCTAAGCAGAACTGAAAGTAACAGGAGTGGGTTTTTAGCACAGAATAAGGTAATACATGACATATAGCCACAAGGTGTTTATGCTTATAGCATGTTGATACCAAGCACAATACAGTGATTCAACAAAAATATATATTTAAAATAAACTAATTGCATTGAATAAATAATTAGGGTAACAGGACTTTGCTGAGATTTTAACCAACTCCACAAATGTTGAAAATATAGAAAAATAATTGAGTTTACTTTTCTGGCGTTTCGGAATTTTCCACATTTTTCCGAGGGGTTAACAGGACTGAGTGAAAACCCAGGAACATGACTTAAGTGTGAATTTGAACTCAATTGTAATTATACAACCAAATAAGTCGAAAATATAAACATTTTGACATGATGATTCTTTTCTACATTTAAAACACTTCCTTGTGGTCTACATAACATGTAATGGTGGTTTTGTGAAAATGTGCATGGGTTTTGTTTTACAGACCTATTTTCAAGCCACTTTTTTGCTCCCTATTAAAACAGTTTGTTTTGAGAGGCGGAGTTGTTAGATGCAAATGCACCTCCTCACCACGCCCCCTCAAGCTGAGTGAGCATTCACCTCTACCCGTCAGTGTTATTTTGTAGTTTTTTTTTTACTTTCTTGCTTTTATTGTGCACTGTGGACATCGGTGACCGCCACCAGCCATCTGTTTGAGTTACTTTCACCCCAACACAACATCACAGATCATATAGCGAGATCAGTGGCTCACCGTGTTTTGTTGTAGGCAACAAGGAAAGGAGGTGATGATGCGGGTGGGCGAAAGCGAGGAAGGAAGACCGACTGACGTACAGGTCTGGAACTGAACCGTATTTTCCGCACTATTAGCCGCACCTAAAAACCACAAATTTACTCAAAAGCTGACAGTGCGGCTTTTAACCCGGTGCGCTTTATATATGGATTAATATTACGATTCATTTTCATAAAGTTTCGATCTCGCAACTTCGGTAAACAGCCGCCATCTTTTTTCCCGGTAGAACAGGAAGCGCTTCTTCTTCTACGCAAGCAACCGCCAAGGTAAGCACCCGCCCCCATAGAACAGGAAGCGCTTCTTCTTCTACTGTAAGCAACCACCCGCCCGCGTAGAAGAAGAAAAAGCGCGCGGATATACCGTACGTTTCATTTCCTTTGTGTGTTTACATCTGTAAAGACCACAAAATGGCTCCTACTAAGCGTCAGGGATCCGGTTCATGAAAAGACGCAATCTCTCCATCCGCACACGGATTACTATTTCACAGCAACTGATATTCCTGTGAAACGCACTGTGGATACAACGGGAGCACGTACGGTGAATATTCGCACCACAGGGAATGAGAAGTCATCCTTCACTGTGGTTCTAGCTTGCCATGCTAATGGCCAGAAACTTCCACCCATGGTGATATTCAAAAGGAAGACCTTGCCAAAAGAGACCTTTCCAACCGGCGTCATCATAAAAGCTAACTCGAAGGGATGGATGAAGAAAAGATGAGCGAGTGGTTAAGGTAAGTTTAAGTTTACGCGAAGAGGCCGGGTGGCTTTTTTCACGCAGCTCTGTCCATGTTGATATACGTATGTTTGTGATTTCACATTTGCGTACATTTTGGGAGTGAACAGAGTTGTTAGAACGCTGTTTTTTAATATATTATTAAAGTTTGACTGACCTATCTGACTGTTTTTTTGACATTCCTTTAGCGCAGTTAGATGCGGCTTACAACACCGGGCGGCTTATAGGTGGACAAAGTTTTGAAATATGCCGTTCATTGAAGGCGCGGCTTTTAACCCAGGGCGCCTTATGGTGCGGAAAATACGGTATACACGCTGGCTAAGGTTAAACTTCTACCGAGTCTTAACCTTCTAATATTAGATCCTGGACATAAACATATGTATATTTACAATAAAAGGCTTTTCTATTCTATATCATGTAAATAACTCCGCTGCACGGCTGCTTCGAGTTGTAAACAATAGAAGTTAAAGGCTATAAGCTACGCTATGAGCTACATTAAGAATGTAATAAGAGGTTAAATTACTTACTAGTTCATTGCCAAACTCAATAGGCACTGATCCTATTAAAAGTTGTTTTATATGAAAATCATTCTTTATTTGGTATTGTCTTACAGTAAAAGGCTAGGCTAGCTATAAAACAAATCGATCCAACATTGCTAATGTGTCATTCACACATTTCAAACCTATTGTTTTTACTTACCATTTCATTGTCTCCTCCATTGCAATAAATGGTTGGCAACAAGCCATTACTTTGTGAAAGTTTGTGGGTGAAGCAAGACTCATCTTGTCACACACTCGAAGCGACTTTTTCCAAGTTGAAGGCACATTGCTGCGAAACAAAAAAGTTAGCCAGGCATTTCTTACTTCTTCCGATGAGACTGGAGGTTTGTGTTGGGTAATAGAACCAATAACAGCACTTTCCTTTTTCAAGTCAAATCTTGGGCATTTTGTCATCTAAGCTACAGATGCGCGCACACAAACTAAAAATGGTGGACATTTATACCACATATGGACGTCACCAATTGTGCACATTCCAAACCGATCGTTTGGAGGAAGTAATCAGGAAAACAAAATTGTTGTATAAATATTTCCTCAATGCCTCCATGCTTTCATTTTAAATTTCCGAGACATATGCAGATCCCAAATGCACAACAGCAGGTACCAATAGATAAAAATAAAAAAAAGTTGAATTTGCATTATAGTGACCCTTTCAATAGGTCATTTTACTGTATGCAAAACCCCACTTTTATATGTGCCTATTGGCACCTGTGTTTGTGTATTTGGGATCCCCATAAGTGCTAAACATTTCAGTTCAAACCATAGAGGCATTGAGAAGATATTTATACAACAATTATGCCCTTTTTCCAAAAAGTCATTTGAAATTTGCCATTTTTTTTCGTGGGTTATAATTTGTTACGTCAGCGTTTATTTCCATGGTAAAAGCTACTCTGCAGATGCTTGCAGAAGTCCACCATGTTTATTTTTCGTAGTATGTTTGTAGTCCAAACAAAAACATGTCCATAACCTAAAATGGTGTGTTATTGTTTGTATAAACCAGCACAGGTCACTACACTAACCTCCAGCCTAATCTAAAGAAGTAAGAAGGGCCTGCCTAATTTTTGTGTTATGTGACAATGTAAACATACAGAAGGATTTACCCCAAAACGACATTTAGTCCCAGAGACAGGTCCTGTGATTTATGGCAACGTTAGATACAATAAAACGGTGTGTCCAATTAAATTATATTGACAAATAGGGGTGGACAAAAAAATCTACTCACATTCGAATTGCGATTATTGAATCAATTCATGATTTTCAAAAATCTGTTAAAACAAATACGATAAAAGAATAAATAAAAAAAAAGACGTTTTTAGGCCTTCTCCATGCAACCGAAAGGAGCTTTCCCAACCTGCAACCTGTTTTGAAAAATGTTCATCATAGTAATTATACCAAATCATACAATGCAAGAATCGGTTTAAACCGAAAATCACGTTGAATCAAGAATCAATTCTGAATCAAATCGTCACCTCAGGAATCAGAATCGGATCAAATCGTGAGGTGCTTAAAGATTCCCACTCCTATTGTCAAATGCTAACAATACAATGCTGACAATCACATGTGTGTACAGCTGTATATTTTTTATGATGAAAGGCCATTTCTAGAACTGTTTTTCAAAATAAAGCATAGACATTTTTTTTTATGATATTTGAGATGTTTTTCAAACTAATTATGGCCAATAGTGCATAAATGATAGGGGTGCACACAAAAAAATCG